>NW_007245291.1:141373-161482 GCF_000164805.1 Carlito syrichta | reverse complement strand
GCAGATGACCCACCAGCCCTCGCCTGCCACGCCAAACCGCCCGGAATACCAGGGCTCCTCCGGGGGGAGGCGCGGGGGGGAGGGGGTAATTAGCAAATCGGATTGGGCATAAAAAAAAAAAGAAATGTACCTGCAGTTCCCAGGAAAAACAAAGTCCAGATGAGGTCCTTAGTTGGCAGCATTGTAATCTGCGGGCTGGGAGGGATGTTCTTGCCGCGGTAAATTCTGTGCCCCCCCCCGCCCCTTGCAGCGAGTGTGGACGGCGGCAGAGCCACAGACCTAGGGGCAGACAATTGCCAGGCTGAGTATGATTATTTTTGCAGAATTGCTTCCTGCCAGCGGCTGCCGAGCTGCGTTCACGCGCTGATCGGAGAATGAGTGACAGTCCCAGCCTCAGCACACTGGCAGCTCGGAGATCCTTGCGCTGGCCCGGGTGCGCTTTGATGGAACTGGGGATGGGAGCGGGGGGCGGGGGTGAGAACCTCACTGTGTCCTTCCACCACGCCGGCCACAAATAGTGCCGAACATCAAGGAGGTAAGAGAGACAGGGGAGGCAGATGCGGCCGCCTGCAAAACGCGGCCTGGAGCCGCCGGGGGAGCCGGGCTCTTTCACACGCAGGCTCCCAGGCAGAGCTGGGATTTCTTCTTTTCACACTTCTCCCCCACGCCTTCGCAGTAGCTCCTGCCATCCCGCCTTCCTCAATCAGGAGTTTGGATATTTTGGTAACTCGTCAATAATAAAAACAAAATTTCGGATGTGGCTAGGTTTTAAAGTTGTCGAAGCCCGCCTTTAAGTGTCTAAGATCCTGGTAACACAAGGATAGCCGTGGACGTGATATAGATATGTTGGGGTTTTTTTTTAATCGCAGGAAATCAGAAATTTGGAGAGTGATGAGGTTGCTGTCGCTAGGCTTTGTTTTGGTATTGTTTGTTTGTTTGTTTGTTTGTTTGATCCTGACTATGAAGTTTGATTTCCCACAGAGAGGCAACATGCAACACAAGTCAGCAGATCCCCTGGGAAGGAGGCGGGAAGCAACTTAAGACAGAAGAAAACGCAGATGTTTAGAAGGAAGAAAGAGTTTTCTTGTTTATAAATGCTGAAATCTGTGGTCTCTATTAAAACCAACAAGGCATTTATGTAGGTATTATGATATAGAAGCGATATTACATAATCTTTTCTTCCAAGGGGACACAACCTTTATTCTTAAAGATATTGATGTAGAGTATTACTGAGGTACCAACACAAAGGGCTTTAATTAATCTTACAGCTGTGTTTATGAAAGGAGGGGCGGAGGGAGCAGGGTGAAAACAAACATGTCTCAGCACCTGAAAGCTTGGGTGTGCAGGGAACAAAGGTGAGGAAAGTGTTCTGGATGTAAGGTTACCCTATTAGCCCTCAGACAGAGGAAGGCTGCCCGCATTCGAGGCCAATGCACCAGTGTTACTAGGTACTCTCTTTTCTTCTGAAGGTCAGACTTCCCACTGCTGCATCACTTTTTAAAAACCCATCCCCTACTGACAGACTGGCCACCCTCCATTACTGGAGAAGCCCTATCTCCTCCTTTCCTCCTGTATACTAGGTCTAGACAGAATGGACTACACCAATACACTATGTTCTGGGGAGATGCCTGAAAAGCACTTCTTCCCCCAAGTAAATCTTTTGCAATGCTTACCTTGGAATACTCATAACACACAAACAATTAAAAAATACAGAAAAATAGAAAGAACTAAAAATAAACCTACATCCCACAAACTCCAGAGATATTCATAGGTTTCTTTTTGTATTTTGCATATGATTTTATAATTGATATATTATAGTAGCAATTTGAATTTGACTGATTTTGCCTAAAATTCCATGGGCCATTGAGAAGGCTTTCTAAATATTTTAACGGCTATGTAAGATTTCTTCGTATGGATGATCCTTCAATGGCTTCCCCATTGTTGGATATGTAGATCGTTTCCAGAGTTCCATAATATAAATAATACTTTTCGAACATCTTTCAACAAATATTTGCTGAACAACCCCTGTGTTTAGCCCCATGCTGGGTGCAGTGGACTATATCCACCTTTTAAAAATGGTTTCTTAAGTTATGGCTATTTAAGTGTCTTTGGCTTCAGACTTCTACTTCTGCTAGCATCTAAAATTGCCACACTAAATACTATACATTTGTGTGGATGACTGTATCAGACTCTTTCCTAAAAAAAGAGTTTTTGGTAGTGAGGAAAGATAGAGAGAACAGGCTGGGGGCGGGGGTAGAGAGAGAGTGAAGGTTGGGGCACTGAAAATAAAATTTTTCTAATTTTGCCACTAAAAGTGAGAGACGTATATTTCCCTGCAAACCTTTCTTCTTATAGCCCATGTCAGTAGAATCAAAAGATTCCTTACTATTTTTCTCCCCAAATGTCCCTATTTTTAGCTTTTCAATGTGGACAAGTGTGGAAATCCTATCTCACTTCAGCATGACTGAATTTCTTTTTTTCCCTCTCTCCAGCCCCTCCCTACCCCGTGTAGTTGTTGATCTCTGTTGTAATGACTCATTCTAGAATTCTGCCCCAGTTCATTCCAGTCCACACTCTGAGTATCTCTCTCATGTTCTTTTAACAGGATGCATCACTTGTCTCCAATTCTTTGGCTTTCCACTTGTCAGTGCCTACATCTGTGAGCTCTGTGTGGCGTTTCAATCCCTCCCTGAACCTCATTTTAAAATAGGACAAAACTGTGGCCCTCCCCAGACCTATCTCCCCAGAGAGAGTCCCCAGGCTGTCAGGCACACACTAATGAGCATTCACCATGTGAATATCCATGGGGTTGAAGCAGAGGCAGGAAACACGACAGACTGTGCTTTAGTGAGGGAGCTCTGCTAGTAAGCAGAGAATCGTCTAAGAAGACATCCACAGCGAGGAAACCAGCTAGGAGGCCATGACAGCTCTGGATGTTGTGGCACGTCCTCATAGAAGGCAGTGGTGGTGGGAAAGGAAGCAGAAAGGACCACAGATTTAAGACACCCTTCTCAGACAAGAACAGTAGGACTTCAGAACTTTCAGAGGTTGAAGTCTGAGGTAGAGGAAGAAATCCGAGTTCCTTTCATTCATTGAGCAAAGATCTATTGAGTTTCAACTGGCACCACTGTTGTTGGTATTGGGGATGTAGCCGTGGACAAAGTGCCCTCATAGGCCTCCCTTCTCGTGGGGAAGATAGATAATAAGTCATTAAACACCAAGTAGACAGATGGTGATAATGCTGATGGAGAGCAATAAGAGGGATAAGGGGAGAGGGAATTCTGGGTGGAGAGGGATTACCATTTTGTATAGGGGAGCTATATGGGGATATTGACAAAGGTCTAAACAAAGTGATGACTCCAAAGCTTCCAGTGTGGGCAACTGAATAGCTGTGGGTGACATTGACAGGGAGTAGAAGAGGAGGGGAAGATTCAGAGCAGGCTATGAGCAAAGGAGCATGATGTCAGCTCTGGAAATATGAAGTCTGGGATGTTTGAGGGACAGTCAAGTAGAGACGTGAGGAAGACAGAGAGAATCCAGAGAACAGCAATGTTGGCAAAAGGAATTGCCACCGAAATAGTGAATAAAGCACTCAGAGAGCCAGAAAGAGAATTGAAACACGATGGCATCACAAAACCTAAAGGAGGAGAAAGTTTTGAAGTTACTTAAAAAGATGAAAATTCAAAAGAGTTTCCCAGATTTGACCATTGGAAAGTCCTTAGCGGCCTCGGGGAGAAAAGCATTCATGGAGTGGTGGGGAAGGGAGATGTCACTGTCCCAGGAATGAAGGTGGAGAAGATGAGGAGCAGGGGATGCAGACCACTCTTTCCAGTGGTGTGATGTTGGAAGAGTAGTGTAATAATGACAGGAAGCCAAGCTTGCGGGGAAGCCAGGCTTAAAAGATTTTATTTTCCTTTCCTTTAATATGAGAACTTTTTATTATCAGATAATAAAGTAAATGAAATCGGTAGTTAACTCCTACTCACTGCAACCAAGACCTTCTACATTAACTTGACTTAGACTACTTGAAAAGTGAAATTGGTCTAGAGTGAAGGGCTCCCACTCAGAGCTTCTTTCCTGTTGCTTTTGAGAAGGAGGACCCAAAGTGGTAATATCAGGGTTCACAGATATCCTACAAATTTTGTTTCATATTGACTCAGGCGAAATGCATTCTTTTGAAACACAGCAGTTTGAGATCAACACAAGAGACAGTGACCTTGGACCAAGAGGGACTAGAAAAAAACAGGAATCTAATCATGATCTAGGAAAGTGTTAGGTCCAGGAGGTAAAATTAAACCCTCAGAGTTAAAGTCTCTAGGGACTGTCTGAGCTTACTCCTAGCTTCTCATATTCCAAATCTGGTTGACACCAAAAATTAACTTCAAGCTCTGTCTGGAGTGTGGTGAGGCTGAGACAAATGACACGTTTTCTCTCTATTCAAGGCTGACTCAAGCCCTGGTTAGTGAACACTCATCAGCAAATTCAGCTGGAATGGTACTAGGTTCGGGACCTCCAAATGCTGGGGAATGAGATAGAGGTTGACACAGAACCGCTGTTCCTTTGTGCGGGTTGTGTACTGCACAACTTCAAGGGGTGCCTTTCAAGTCTTATTCATCATGTATTATGTGGTTGTTATGACAATTTTTCTGGCATTGGTAGAAGAAAAGCATCAAGGAAGAGGTGCTGTTTTCTTTTTTTCTTTTCCTTTTTTATTGTGCAAGAAGTTTATTAGGAAGGGCTTTTAGGATCAACACCTGCAGGAAGGGAAGAAAACAGATTGGAAAGTGGAAGAAGTTGGACCTTTGTGCAAGCACCATGAGTCCTCGGCCAGCCCCTTTAGAACCACGAAAGTCGTTGCAATATCCTCACACTGACTAGTCACCAGATTCAAACCACCCTGGGAATGACCTTGGGAGAGGTGACCCTCTTCAGTTGAGGGTGATTTCCAAGGGAGGGCCTCCCCAGGAGCTAGAGAAGTCCCCTGGTCTTGAAGGTTCTTTAGCACTGCACCCACCCCACGATGTTAACAGTAAATCAAAATATCAAACATGGGAAACTTAAATTTTGTTTTCTGTTTCTATTGCAGTAAAATATAAAATATACATAACATAAAATTTACCTTTTTAATATGAACAATTTTGTGGCATGAAGCATGCTTACATGGTTGTGCAACCATCACCAGCATCCATCTCCAGAACTTTTTCTTTTTCCCCACCTGAAATTTGGTGCCTATGAAACATTAACTCTCAATCTCCCTAAACCCTCAGGCCCTAGCAACCACCATTCCACTTTCTGTCTCTGTGAACTTGACTACTTTAATTACCTAATATAAGGAGAATCATACAGTATTTGTTGTTTGTGATGGGCTAACTTCACTCAACATAATGTTTTCAAGGTTCTTTCATTGTGTAACTTGTGTAACAATTTGTTTCCTTTTTAAGGTTGAATATTATTTCACTGCATGAATATACTACGTATTCTTTATCCATTTATCTGTTGAACAAGATTGGGTTGCTTCTACCTTTTGGCTACTGTATATCCTACTGCTATGAACATGGGTGTGCAAATATTTATTCAACTCTCTGTTTTCACTTTTTTTGGTGTATACCCAGAAATGGAATTGCTGGTTGGTATAGTAACACTACATATAATTTTTTGAGGAATTCTCATACCATTTTCCACAGGATTGCATGTCATTTGACATTCCCACCGCAATCCATAAGGATTCCAATTTCTCCACATCCTCACTAGCACTTGTATTTTTTCTTCCCTTTTTAAAAGATTTGTCGTCGTAATGAGTGTGAAGTGGTTTTGACTTACATGCCCCTGTGATATAAAGCACATTTCCATGTACTTGCTGGCCATTTCTATACCTTTCTTGAAGAAATGTCTTTTCAAGTCTTTTGCACGTTTATAATTGGGTTGTGCGTTTTCTTGTTGTTAAGTTGTGGGAGTTCTCTATATATGGCAGATAAAAATCTCTCATCAGATATATGATTTGCAGATAGCTTTTTCATTCTGTGGGTTGCCTTTTCACTCTATTGATAGTGTTCCTTCATACACAAAAGTTTTTCATTTTGATAAAGTTCAGCTTACTATTTTTTCTTTTGTTGCCTATGTTTTTGGTGTCTTATCCAAGAAATCATTGCCAAATCTGTGTCTTATATAGCTTTCCCCCTATGTTTCATTCCAAGTGTTTTATAGTTTTAGTCCTTACATTTAGGTCTTTGATCCATTATGATTTAATATTTGTATATTATACAGTATAAGGTAAGGATCCTTCCTCCACCTCTCCTCCTCACCCTCCTCTCCCTCCTCCTCCTCCTCCTCTTCCTCTTCTTCTTCATCTTCTGGACATCCAGTTTTTCCCAACACCATTTCTTTAAAAGACCATTCTTTCCCATTGAATGGCATTGACATCCTTGACAAAAACAAACAAGCAAAAAATTAATTTGACCATATATGTGAGTTTATTTCTTAATTCTCTATTCTATTACACTGGTCCTTATGTCTGTCTTTATACCATTACCACACTCGTTGATTACTGTGTCTTTATAGTAAGTTTTGAAATCAGAAAGTAGGAGATCTCCAACTTTATTCTTCTTTTTCACTGTTGTCTTGACTATATGGGATCCCTTGGGATTCCATATGAATGTTAGGATGGATTTTTCTATTTTTGCAAAACCATTATTGGGATATTGACAGGAATTGAGGGGTTCTATGTTCTAATCTACCCAAAGTTGCTATTTAGGCTGGTATTGAAGCCATGCTGACATCATGGAGATGAGTATATTTAGACATCTCACTCCAGAGCTATGAGAACCTGAGTCACAGGGGGCTACTACAAATTACCATTTGAGCAATCTGTCTGTTTCAACGTAGATATGGAGAGACAAGGCAAGATCAAATCATCAGAATCAGGCCATAAGATATGCAGCTAGCTTTGAGAAGTTACAGCGAGCTAGCAAAAAAAAAAAAAAAAAAAAAGATAGGTTTAAATGATTCCTTGACTCTGAGCTGAATTCCAACCTCAGGCTCTGCTTTGTCCCAGGGGAAAAACAAACAAACTCTAAAATAAATGACTTAACAGACTGGAGAAAGGAGCCAGGGTCTTTCTTAAAGATTTTAAAAATCAGAAAGTATGACTGAGCTTATGTTGAAGACACAAGAGTTTCCTCTCTCCCACACCCCAGTGGCAATGAAGGAAAATAGATGAGTGCTCAGCTCCTGAATGTGAAAATCTAAGTTGAAATCTTAGCTTCTTGACTTACAAGCTCTGTAGATTTGGGTAAATTATCTGACACCTGTAAAACCTTATTTTTATTGCCCATAAAATGGAATTGGAGCAATATTTACCTCTCAGACTCCTTGTGAACATTAATTACAATAGTGTACGTAAAGAGATTAGTGCAAGTCTGACACTCTTTCATTAACAAGTACATATTGAACACCTATTGTACGCAAAGCATCGCTAGTAGCTGGGAATAAAAGAAACGAACAGAATACACATGTTTACAGGCTTATCAAGAAGATAAATAACTAAACAAAGAGACTTAAAAATTATAAATTATAATTAGAGTCATGAAAGAAATAAATAGGGTTCCTTGGTAAAGAATGACAGTAAAAGACCAGGCACGGTGTCTGTAATCCCGGCACTTTTGGAGGCCTAGGCGAGAGAATTGCCTGAGCCCACGGGTTCAACACCAGCCTGGGAAACTTGGCGAGACCTCATCTCTACAATAAAAATAAACAAACAAACAAATAAATAAACTTAGCCAGGCATGGTTACACTTGTCTGTAGTTTCGGCTACTTGGAAGGCTGAGGTGGAAGGATCGCCTGAGCCCAGTGGATCAACACTGGGTTGACTGTGAGCATACCACTGCACTCCAGCCTAGGCGACAGAGTAAGTCTCCATCTCAAAGAAATAAAATAGAATAAACTAAAATAAAGAATGACAGTAAAGATCTAATAAAGATAAAAGTCAAGATAAGGGGAGGCTTCCTGGAGGAGCTGACATGCAAGTTGCAGCCCAAAGAATGAGAACTACCTAGCCATGGAAAGAGCAAAGGAAGGTGCATTCCAAAAGTGTGCAAAGACCCTGTGGTTAAATAAACCTGGGTGGTTCTAGAAACTAATAGAATGCTAGGGTGACCAGGATGGAAAAAGCCAGCAGAGGAGAAACACAAAATAAGGCTGGAGCTGAGCACATGAGCAACCTTAAAGGCTAAAGTAGGGAGTTTATATTTTATTCAAAGTTCAAAGAAAGCCCCTGGAGGATTTTTGAGCACAGTGATATGAATTATTTTATGTGTTTTAATATCCACTCCGGCTGCTGAGAGGAGGAGAGCTTGTAGGCGGCAAGAGTAGGTATAGGAAAACCAGTCAGAAATCACCATAGAGGCCAGGCTCAGTGGCTCAGCCTGTGATCCCAGCACTTTGGGAGACCAAGATGAGTGGATTGCGTGAGCCAGCAGGTTCAAGATCAACCTGGGCAACTTGGCAAGACCTCATGTCTACAGTAAATTTTTAAAAAATTAACCGGGTGTGGTAGCGCACGCCTGTAGTTCCAGCTACTTGGAAGGCTGAAGCGGAAGGATGGCTTGAGCCCAGCAGGTCTATGCTGGGGTGGCTGTGAGTGTGCCACTGCACTAGTCTGTGCGATGACGTGAGACTCTGACTCAAAAAAAAAAAACTAGGGAAGAGATGAAGGAGGATTAGGAGACAGAGGCAGGGATGGGGAAAAGTGGTGATAGACTTAACAGAATTTGCTGATGGAAGACAGAGAAAGAGAAGTCAAGATGGAAGCTTTTGTGTGGTAGGGAGGAAAAATTAAGAGTTCAAGTTTAGACAAGACAGGTCTACCTTTGAGATGTCCAAGAGGACATAACAGATGGACGGTCAGATAGGAGAGTCTGGGAGTTAGGGAAAAGGTCTTAGCAGGAGATGTAAATTTCAGATTGATCAGCATCCAAGGTACCTACAGTCGTAAGAAAGGATGAGAAACCTAGGCCAAAATGTTGAAAGAGAAGAATGGAAAGTCTAGTTCTTTACTGTGAGAAATACCTATATTTTGAGTTCAAGTAGAGAAAGAACAAGTAGAAAGACTGAGATGAGATGCTACTGTGGGAGGAGGCCAACCAGGAGAAAGTATGGTCTGGGGACCAGGAGAGGAGACAACATTGAAAAAGAAGATGTCACTCTAATGAATGCTGCTAAGAGGTCGTGTAAAAAGAGGACAATGGAGAGTGTCCACTGGACTTGGGAACATGAGGGTCATTAGGAACCTTTTTTTTTTTTTGAGTTGGAGTCTCAGTCTGTCACCCAGGCTGTAGTGCAGTGGCATGCTCACAGCCACCACAGCTGTCATCAACCTGCTGGGTTCAAGCGATCCTTTCGCCTTAGCCTTCCAAGTAGCTGGAACTACAGATGCATGCCACCACACCAGGCTAGTTTTTGTAATTTGTTGTATAGATGAGTTCTCAACAAGTTGCCCAGGCTGGTCTCAAATCCCTAGGCTCAAGTAATTCTCTCGCCTCAGCCTCCCGAAGTGCTGGGATTACAGGCTGAGCCACCACACTCAGCCCAAGAGCCTTGACAAGAAGAAATTCACACTCTCTGGACTCAAAATGAGTGTGTAATAGATGTTAGCTATTACAGTATTAATAATAAGTCCTTATGTATTCCTTCTGTGAGCTTCTGTGATAACAGAAAGACATCTAGAGACTGATCGGGGACAGTAGTGCAGCACTGGGTAGTTTGCTATTCACAGGTAGAAATACGTCTTATTTTAAGGTGCAAGCTAGGACTCCATGGTCCTTTCAAAGTGTCTTAGTGGTTGTGGGAAACTGATGTCTTAGATGGTTGCCTCAATACTTAGGGTAAGAGGTAAAATCAGATTTCCCTTTCTCTCCCTGCTTTCTTTACTTCTTTGATTTAACGTGCCCACCCTCCTAACCTCCTGTTCCTCACTGTGTTCTATGGTGGTACTGTTTCCCTTTGTCACACATCAAAACACCATCTGGCATTGACCCTCACACCAAGGAGAAGAGACTTGTAGGCAGAGTCAACACTAAATGTAGGTCCCTCCAGATTTATCTGTTTCTAATGCCACCTTCTGTCCCAAGCACAAGCACCCCGAAGAGTGAGAAAAGAGATACGAAAAGGAAGAAGCAAGTTGGCAGGCATTCATTATGGACAGCATCATCATTCATCCCATCTCCCCCTCCTCCAAATTCTTTACTAAAAAAATTGAATTGGCTGGGCACAGCGGCTCAAGCCTGTAATCCAGCACTTTGGGAGGCTGAGGCGAGAGGATTGCCTGAGCCCGCGGGTTTGTGACCAGTCTGGGCAACTTGGTGAGACCTCATCTCTACAATAAATTTTTAAAAAACAAAATGAGCCCAGCATGATAGCATGTGCCTGCAGTTCCAGCTACTTGGAAGGCTGAGGTGGAAGGATCGCTGGAGCCCAGCAGGTCAATGCTGGGGTAGCCATGAGCATGCCACGGCACTCCAGCCTGGGCGACAGAGTGAGACGCCAACTCACAAAAAAAAGCAAAAGCTGAGCTGTTCCCACCCCACCCCCGATGTAGACACTGCACTAAATCTCTCTTGAGAATCCTCTGCGCCATCCTGAAGAGGCACAGCGCCTAGAGGATGAAGTTGCTGGTTCTACACTAGTTACACAACCCTAAAGAATCAAATTTATAGTCCATGTGAGTCTGAGCGTGTTCCCATCCATGCCTTCTGAAGACTGACAGCCATTACTATCTTTGCCCCTTTACCCCTTGGGTTCCAAGATTTCCAGAGAGCCAGGGAGCTCCTGGGAAATCCAAGGAGACATGACGCTCATTCCAGCCGTGCTCTCTGAAAGACAAAAACCCTGTTGCATCAGCTAGATCTGCAGAGAGAACCAGCCATGTTCCAACATGGGAGCCTTCCACACCAACCACCATCTATCCTTGCATCAGCAAAGGAACAATCAAGAAACAAGAGTTTACTCAGCAAATTTCTGAGCGGGTGAGACATGTGACAAACACCAGACCCCTGGCCCCAACTGTCTGCCACTACTTCCCTCCAGTGTCCCACCATAAGTGTCACCCTGAATGTTTGTTGAAAGAATGGGATCAATAAATCAACCTACAAAGGACTCAAGGTTGCTTTGTGCTGGGGCTTTAGCCCAGGACCTCTTCCCCAGCTCTTGTGGCTTCTGTTCAGGCCCTCAGCACATCTCACATAGACGGGACCAAGCTTCCTGACCAATCTTCCCTCTTCAACACCCCCCCCAGAACCATCTTCCTGTAAGAATAGCTGTGAAAAGCTGAGTGTGTCACTTGCCTACGTAAAATCCTACAATGGCAACTTCCCATTTCCCTAAGAATGAAGTCCAAGCCCCATGAAGGCTCTCCTGATCAGACCCCTGCTCTCCCTAGTCTCACCTTTCATTTCTCGGTATGTCCCATGGTGGACCTGAGTAGCAGCACATAAACAGCACTATCCTGTGTGGGCAGGCGCCTGCTAGTAATCTGGCTGATGTCCACCCATCCCCTAAGTCTTGGCTATGAGAGCATCTCTTCCTCGACCCCTCCCCACCTCCGACTCCTTACCTCCTTCTCCTGGGTTGGGTGCTCTTCCCAGAACTTCCAGAATCCCTTATGCTCACCTCCACTATTTCCCTCACATCACACACTGCAGTCTAATTATCTGCCTCTGGTTCTATCTCTTCCATTAGCTGGTGACATTCTTTAAGACGAAGACTTTCATTTTAATTTCTGTATCACTAGTACTCAGCATGTTGCCTGGCACATAATAGGTGAACAATGCTTGTGATGGAATGAATGAGTAAATGTCATTAATAACTTCTTCCTAGACCACTTGCCTTGAATATGGTAAAAGTTACCTTTCCACCATATGGGAGTTACTTTCCACCCTGTGGGAGTATACATTGGTGACAATTATATGTTAACAAGTAGAGTTTGATTTGCTCTTAAGGTACAGAGAATCTCTGGTCTCAATATCTCAGGCCAGCCTATGAAAACAATCTTTTTTGAATTCTGATTCTCCTATCTTTGATTTATCGAGAAGATTCTATCTTCTCATCAATTCCATCCCAGTTTTTGTCTGTGAAGTTCAGAAACGCTGACACCACACCCATCTCAACATTAGCTTCCTCTGGTATCTTGGTTCCTCTTTCAAGCCCAGGTGTATCAGCCCCCAGATCTCTGCAGAAGATATCTGACCAGGTCGGTGGCTCCAGGCTCATTATCCTCTCTTCTCTTCCTCTTGTGGCCCTCTTTTCCTCCTGTCTAATGCTTGGTCCTTTTTTGCCTTTACTAATGCAGCCCATGATGAAACCGGGTGACAAATCCCCATATTAATGACTTTCCATCCCTCTGTTTGCTGGATAATTTCTTCCCCCTGTGATTTCTAAACAAGTAAATGGGAAAGTCACTTCTCCTATTAAAAACTCTGCCCCTGAGTCACAACACAGACTCTAATTTATCCACTGGCAAAATTTCACTCACTTTGTCCACTAAAACACTGAGCATACAAATGGTTTCTATGTTCAATTAACCTTCCAACGGCAGGAGAGAATTTGGAGTAATAAGCAACAGTTTCTCCGCTTCTCGATATCTTGCCCAGCACTCCATGCCTGTCCCTCATCTGGAACCTGTGTATATTTCAGTCTGTTAATATCCTTCTCAAATATGATGCTCAGAGCAGCACTTAATACCCCAAAAGAGGTCTGGTTACTGTGGAGGTCAGTAGAGCCATTGCCACTTCAATTCAGGATGCTACAAATTGTCCCTTTCAGTTCAGGGTCACTCAGACATGCACTGACTAAATAGGAGTTGGAATCCCAATACAGGAACGGTGATCTCTCCTCCTCATCCAACCTGTCACCTTGTCCAAATGTGACTTGGAAAACTTGATATAAAAAGAATTTATAGAAAAAGAGAAAATTCATACTGCAAAATGCTTGTTTAAGGAGTTTTAAATTAAGCTACTCTCTAAACACATCTAAATGTTTCTATGTACTCATTTATTTAAGCACCTTCTATATTCCAGGACTTATGCTGGGCACAATAAAGTGATAAGATAACCCTCTTTCTTCTCATACAAGAGGAAGAGGAAGCACAGAGGAAATAAATGTTAGTATACAGTAAGTCCCCTACATACAAACCTTCAAGTTGTGAACTTTCAGTGATGTGAAAGTGCATTCCCTTGTCTGGTCACGTAAGTTAATTCACGTGTCTGGGCATACATTGTCATATGCTATACTGTAAAATTAATTTTTTTTTTGCTTTTTGTGTTTGTTTTTTATGTATATTTGGGAGAAAAATATTATAAAGTATTACAGTACAGTACTATATAGCTGGTTGTGTTAGTTGGGTACCTAGGCCAACTTTGTTGGACTTACAAACAAATCGGACTTACAAATGCATTCTTGAAACAGAACTCATTTGTATGTAGGGGACTTATTGTATATATCTTGTGGGCAAACCATACTCACATGACTCCTTGAGATGGTTGAAGGTACTTCGTAATTCATTGAAGGATCTGAACCCAGGACTATCTAGCCCTGTATCAGCCCTGTGTCACTTTGGTAAGTTGAAGGTTTTGCTCCATGTTGACCCCTGAGGAAGGCTCTGTCTCCAGGTTTCCATGCTTACAGAAGCAGAAGAAAAAGGATTGTGGTGAATCGAACAACAAAGAGGCCTTTAAGTTTTCTACCTGGAAGTGGCCACATCCCTTACATTTCCATTTTCTTGACCAAAACAAGCTATATGGACATTCCTACCTTTAAGGAGGCCAAGAGGTAAAAATCTATTGTGCCCAGAAGGTGAATCAGAAATATTTAATGAACAGCCTAACAGCTACCACAGGCTCCAAAGCCTACACTCTTCTTCAATATATTATACTCACAACTATTGGGGAAGATTAACTACTTTCCAAGGGCCTAGGGGCAGAGAAACATAAATCCAGAGAGTTAGGAGCCACTACCAAAGGAAGATCAAAATCAGGAATGAAGATAAGTTATCTTTGAAATATACATGAACATCAGTGAGGAATGGGATCCTTTTGACATGAATCAGATTTACCTTCCAAATTTATAAGCACCTTTACGAAATCACACAGAGAGTGAAACTTTGCTATCATGAGATCTTTTAGGATTTTAGTAAGTAGGACTTGGTTCAAAGACCTGTTATATTAATAGCCAATTTCCGGCTAAAATTTATATTGTGGCAAGGTTTCTGAGTACAAGGAAAATGCCTGCCACCTTTCCTCAGTTCCTTTTTTTTTTTGCAATTTCACTATAGATGAGAGCATTGGAGACTGTGGTTGATTTCCACTTATTTTTGACATAAGATCCTAGCAATTAGCTGAAAGTTTAAAAGTGATAAATATGCATCAGAAAACCAAGCTTGGGAGAACTGCATAGCCTCACATATAGAGATAAGCCATCGGCCAAGCTGCAAAATTATGGAAATCCTTGTAAAAATCTAGGAATCACGATAAAGCCTCACCCTTTCCTAAGCATAAATGTTGATTCATAGGTGGTCTAAATGAGATCATGATGCACTACATCAGGCAAAATCGCATATTGTCTGTCTGATAGCAATGAGCTTAGTCACTGAGAAGCTTAATTACTTAAAATCAGAAGCCAAATATCACAGAGGAGTCCTCCTACTTTGAAACACACACACACAGACACCACACACACACACACACACACACACACACACACACACACACACACACACACACACACACCTTTCTGCTCTTCACGTTAGGAAGAAAACCATGCATTCAGAAATGCTTATGAGCTTATATTCCAAGACTGCAAAATGATGCAACAGCATGGTAATATGGATCATCACCTGGACAAACATGGCTAAACTACCTCTATCAATGAACATGAACTGACTGGACTGTTTTCCAGTGCCAGCTCTTCCAAGGTGCATGAGAATTAAAGGGGCCTGTTGGCCTGTAGAAAAATGTCATCCATTTGATCACTCGCCTTGGGTATGGGTTGTCTAGCTGGTGATGAAGTGCATTTTCAAGCTCTTATCTTCTTAGTCATTTGACATGTGCTTTCGCAATGCACATGATTTCATATTATTTTACATTTTAGAGAATTAAAAAGGCAAACATATTGCTATAAATAAACATATGTGTTCTGTATTCTAAAAACAAACTCTAAAGTCTCTCAACGTTTAACTTATTTTTTAATCTTTTTAATCTTCTAAAATAATCACTATGTTTTAGATCTGGGGACTGCTGTTAGTCTCCATTTGGGTGAATAACTAGAGTGAATACACTACCCCTACCCCGTGCAGTATCAATTTGATATCTGACAAATGCTAATGGAGCACTTAATACATGTAAGGCCCTGAGCTAGGTGCTACATATGCAATAACAACTGTTTAGACTTCTTCAAAATTGGTTCTTCCTAGTTAGGATGTTTGTTTATTGTGTTAGTAATTTATTTAACATTCATTTATTTAAAATAAAATAAGCAAAACACTTTTAAATCAGACTAATCTGTGTTTTTTATGCATGTAAATATTAGGCATAGTAAATGACATATGGATTTACAAATAGCATGTGAAATAAGAAAGCAAGTCCACTACCTGTACACGTTCTTTATTTTTATTTTATTTTATTTTATTTTTTTGAGTTGGAGTCTCACTCCATCGCCCAAGCTGGAATGCAGTGGCACACTTACAGCCATCCCAGCGTCGACCTGCTGGGCTCCAGCAATCCTTCCACCTCAACCTTCCAAGTAGCTGGAACTACAGGCACATACTACCATGCCCAGCTAATTTTTGATTTATTTTAGAGACGAAGTCTTGCTAAGTTGCCCGGGCTGGTCTCGTACCTGCAGGCTCAGCAATCCCCTCACCTTGGCCTCCCAAAGTGCTGGGATTACAGGCTTGAGCCACCGTGGCCAGACTGTACACATTTTTAAAATGAGAAATCTTCCTAGTAGATTTCGTTTTTACCATCACTTCCCTCCTAAGAATGGTACAGTGTTCTACAATGCTGAGGGCACCAAAACTAACCTCTCCTCTTGAAATGTCAAGTATCACCTTATCTTACTAACTTCATTTCTTTCTGTTTTCTGGCATGAATCCTCTATTAAGGTCAAATTGTTCCCCTCCTGTTCCCATTCATATGCCCTACTAATTCATTTGGCTGCTCAGAAAACAAATAAAACATTTACCGAAGGCCTGCTTTACATGCCAGGTTCTATGATGGGCCCTGGAGAAGAACAGGAGGCAGTTTTCGTCTTTAAGGAACTCACAGTCTAGGATGTGAGGATAGTGAGACATAATTGAACAATTGCAAATCATGCACTGTGTATTTGGGGGCCCTGAGAAAGAAAAAATTGTGTGTGTGGCTCGGGTGGGAGGGTTATTGAGGGAGAGGTCAAGGACAGCTTCAGAGGGGAGACCGGCTGAACTGATCATTGGGCATTTGCCAGGCGAGCAAGTGGAGAAAGGGTATTTTGGGCAGAGGGAACATTCTGTTCAAAGGAATGTTGTATTAGCTCATATTGTGCCTCTAGAAATGCTCTTCCTTCTTGTCTATGGCTATTAAACTCCAATTTATCCTAATTTCCAGACTAGAAGCATACATTCTTAAGACTGGAAGAAAACTTGGAGATGATTCAGTCCAATTCCTTCATTTCACAGAGATGAAATTTGAGGCGTAAAGTACCAAGCTGTAAATCATGCTTTAATCCATGGTCCACATTCACCAAATGCTTTCATGTATTCAATATATTTTTATTGAGCACTGACTATGTGAAACACACTGGGAGCAATAAAAAATGAATTGAACCTGGCTGCATTTAATTCCCTGCAAGAATTTATTTCTCATTAAAAATATACAGCCAAGAGATTAAGAGCACTTTGATGCCAGGGAGATCTGAGTTTGAACCCTGACCCTATGACATTCTTGCTGTTGACCTTGGATTAGTTACTCATCCCCACTGAACCTAGGTTTCCTCTTGTATGAATGAAGATAATAATAGAACTGTCTTCATAGGTTTTCATGTGAATTCAGTGTGATAACATTTGCAGAAAACTAGGACTAAATAAATCTTAGGAGTTATAAAGCCTTAATACAATATAGGAAAATTAAAGGATGGCACAGAGTAGGTACTCAATTAAGAAAGAGTTGGATGATTAATTAATTAAAATTTCAATTCCAAAGTCTTTATCTGATCACAAATTAACATCTAATTCCTTAAAAACCTCTGTTCCTCAAAACTTTGTGTCAGACCAAATTAGAATGGAGATTTTTTTTTCTCCCTGAGGTCCAGTAACTTCCTTCACTGTAATGGATCTTAATTACTCTATTAGTATCATTCAGTCTTTAAAATTGGTAGGTCTGAACAGTATCCTAAAAACCAATTGCTCTATAAGAGAGCTCCTTTCTGGTTTTATGGGTTATACCATTTAGCCATTCATATGCTGCTTCATACCATTTGGGCTTCTCGGGAGTTATGAGACCTACCTCCTGCTATCTGAAGTGTTGTCAGGAAAAAGAAGGTGTCCTTCTAGAGGGAAGAACTAGAAATTGAAAAACTTCCATATGACCCAGCAATTCTGCTACTGGGAATATACCCAGAGGAACTCAAATTATTCTACAAAAAAGACACCTGTACACGTATGTTTGTTGCAGCTCTATTTACAATAGCAAAAACATGGAACCAATCATGTTGCCCATCAAAGCTGGACTGGATAAACAAATGTGGTACATATACACAGTGGAATATTATGCAGCCATCATGTAGGACAAATATATGGACTCCGCAGTTACTTGGATGGATTTGGAGTCGATCATACTCGGTGATTTATCACAGAAACAAAGAACAGCGTTCCAAATGTTCTCACTCATAAGCTGAACTTGAACAAGTATAATGCTATAAGAAAGCAATTGGCAGTAGTGGGAAACTATTGGAGGAGGGGTTGGGATTGGCAGTTGAGAGAAACTGCTAGGGGAGGGAGGGGCATACCTCATCAACAAGAGTACCTGCATGATCACTGTTTATGTACCTAACCCTAATTGTACCCCACATCTTTATAATAAAAATTTAAAAAAAAAAAAAAGAATTAAGGAAGGAAGACACAAGGATGTAGGTTGTGGTTCCACTTAAGATGAAGCTTTTGAATAATGGAAGACCTCCCCAAATGGAATGGATTATGTTCTAAGTAGTGAGGGGTCTTGTGGGTGCAGGGGTTCCATAAGGTATAAGACCAGCAGTCATAATTCTGTAGAAGAGACAAAGTGGCTGGGAAGTAGAATCATCTCTCTTCCAATAATAAGCTTCTATGACAAACGTGTATTGATTACCTTGTATGCATTAAGTCCCAATTCAAAGTGCTAGCTATACAGCAGTAAACAAAAACAGATGTCCTTGTCCTCAAGGAGATTACATTCTAGCAAATTTCCTGTGGATTTCATCAGCAGGGTATCAGGAAGCCAACGTTTGGTTTCAGGGCAACTGAGCTGAATTTCTCCTTTTAGGTATACAGGCCATGAGAGTATAAACCTTCATCAGTGCATAGCCCTTCTCCTTATGAAAATTAAGCAAGAGAAGTAACTCAGTACCATACATGGAATAAATAAGAACTGCAAATGTTGGGGCTACCACTGCCCCAAACCACAGCGGTAATGCTCGACTCATCAAAATCCTTCAAGATAAAGTTACAGGTCATGACTTAAACATTTGCTTGGTTTTTATTTTATGTGCTGTACAGTTCAAAACCCAACCTTTGACTCTGTAACCACCCCTGGTTTGAGTTTGGGTTTGAACAGCTGCCCAGCCCATCAGTGCCTCAGTGCATTTGAGCAATAACTCATGCAAAGACATTTAAGAGCTCACAAGTCTTCGATAGACTAAAAGCAGAGAGAAATAAGATTCCATAGCAACAACATGTCACTCTAAATCATCGTTGCTGTTTCATGAACAAAATGAGGATCAAAATAGAAAATATGGCAGGGAGTAGCATCAGTTCAGCAGATACGATCAACTATTTTCGGGGAATTAGATCACTTTGGTTCAAGAGACAACAATATGCTCATTTTGGTTAGCTGAGCTGTTGAATTCAAAAGCTAGGAAAACTCGTCATTATTTGTAACTTCCCCTTTCACTGAAAAAAGGGTTTTATTCCCATCCCTTGTTCTTTGCATCCGGTTATCAGCGCCGATGGAGACAGTCGGCATGAATTCAGAATGAGGGAGCTTGTATACTGCAATTGAAAACCTTTGCTGATTTGATTAAAGTTTTGCTTATAATTGTAAATATTCCAGCAGCCAAAAAGTAGCTAGTAAACATTTGGAAGGCTGGGCTGGGGACTTACCTCATTGTGGGATTTGCTAATCAGCTATTTTTGTTTACAAAATGAAAACATACCCCAAATGAACTCTCATGTACGTGAAAGCTTGGAGCAGGCTTCGTTGGATCAGCATGGACTCACCACATCCACTGCTTAGAGTAAATATAATCTTAGGCAGAAACAAGCTTCCAACACAAACAGCAAAGGGACCCTGTTGGAAATTACTCGATAAACTGTTAAAATAATAACTGCTTATCTTAGAGCTGGCTCAAGACCGCGAGTGCTGGAAATGTTACAGCCTAAGGACAGAGCGGGCGTTTCCTTCAATGTAGCTGGCCATGAAGATGGTTTTGTCTCAGTAGTTTGTTTAAACAGAACAGGAAAGTGAGAATCAGTTCTCATGTGTAAGAAAGACGTTTTTAATGTGTTCTCATAGAGTCAAGAACAATAAAAATTAAGACTCTAGCTTAAAATTTGAGACAATTTGTATCTTTTCCCTCATTTTGACAATACACAGTTGTCTTTAAATGTGTTCCTCTTAATGAAATTTTGTTCTAGAGACTTCTGTGTGCTCTGAAATAATAAGGTAACATTTCTGCTACCATTTTCATCATAGGTGGTTCCAAGGTGACTGTATTGTCCTGCAGCTGCCAAGTCTACAAGCAAACCATTTTTTTTGTTGTTGTTTGTTTGTTTGTTTTGAGTTGGAGTCTTACTCTGTCACCCAGACTGGAGTGCGGTGGCCGCTCCCGGCCAC
>NW_007245291.1:128785-141353 GCF_000164805.1 Carlito syrichta | reverse complement strand
CCCTCAGCCTTCCAGTAGCTGGAACTACAGGCGCGCGCTACCACGCCCGGCTCGTTTTGATTTATTGTAGAGATGAGGTCTCGCAAAGTTGCCCAGGTGGGTCTTGAACCCGCGGGCTCAGGCAATCCACTCACCTCAGTCTCCCAAAGGCATGGGATTACAGGCTGAGCCACCGAGCCTGGTTCAAGCAAACCATTTGAAAAGGCCTCTCTTAGTTTCACCCCCCAACTCCCTTCACAATTCTCTGGTGGTGCCTCTGTCCATGGTGGGACCCCCTGCAAGAATGTACCGGGGTAATGAGTGTACATATGCTGCTATGTTTTTGTTTTTGTTTTTTTGAGTCAGAGTTTCACTCTGTCGCCCAAACTGGAGTGCCGTGGCATGCTCACAGCCACTGCAGCTTCTACCTGCTGGGCTCAGGTGATCCTTCCACCTCAGCCTTCCAAGTAGCTGGAACTACAGGTGTGCGCCACCATGCCCAGCTAATTTTTTGATTTATTGTAGAGATGAGGTCTCGCCAAGTTGTCCAGCCTGGTGTTGAACCCAAGGGATCAGACAATCTTCTCTCCTTTCCCTCACAAAGTGTTGTTTTAAAGGCTTGAGTCACGTGCCCAGCTTGCTATTGTTTTTGTTTTTTGTTTTGAGTTGGAGTCTCATTCCATTGTTCAGGCTGGAGTGGAGTAGCATGCTCACAGCCACCCCAGCATCGACCTGCTGGGCTCAAGCAATCCTTCTGCCTCAGTCTTCCAAGTAGCCAGAACTATAGGCACGTGTTACCATGCCCAGCTAACTTTTCGATTTATTGTAGAGATGAGGTCTTGCCAAGTTGCTCAGGTTGTTCTCGAACCCTTGAACTCAGGCAATCCCCTCACTTCAGCCTCTCAAAGTGCTGGGATTACAAGCTTGAGCCACCACGCCCAGCCCTTGCTATTGTTTTTTTAACCAACTTTATTCAACTTGACATCTTGATATCATTGCTGGCTAAGTTATTTTGTCATCTTACAAGGGAATTGAATTTTCAACAGTAAACATATATCATGTTTATACCTGAGGATATTAAAATGGATATTCTTTCATTTATTTATCATCTTTATACCATGGAGAAAAAAAGTGGAACGAATTTTCTTTATACATCATATGTATTATGTCATTTGATTTTCACAATAACAACATGTACTAGTCTTTACCTACACTGGCTATATTTTCCTGATTTCAGAAAACTAAACAAAATGCCATCCAGAGCAACTCACTTGCTTTCCAATTTATTATCCATGGAGAAAAGTAACCCTTGAAGACATAAATTGGAATGCTTTCAGTCAAGATGTAGTAACTAAACCGAATTTACCCTCCCACCTGAAACAATTAAAAACCGAGCAAAATTTATGAGGCAATGACTTTTAAGACATTGATCATCAGGCAACTAGGGCAGTGATCCCTGAGAGGTAGGAAAGGACAGAGATGAGCCCTACAATTGCTCGGTCTTATTACCTTACTTTACTACTTTCTATGTCATGGTATAAGGACTCTCTGAGTTGAGAAGACAGAGGTGGGAATTTAGGAAGACCAAGACAGCTAGAGTTCTTGGGACAAATTATAGGGGAAAAGACAACTGTACCAGCAGACAACTCTGGAGATCTCCAAAGGATCCTTCAAAGTCTTCAACCAAGTACTGATCAGTTCATGCATGTGAAGAAATTGCTCAAGGTTGGGAAAAGCACCATAGAAGGTTTATAGATAACAATCAATGGAGACCACACAAGACCAGGAACAGTTACCTTTCCCACAAGCCAGGGTGGAAAACCTCGTAATTAATGGGGCATTGAGTAGCATATTCAAAAGCATTATGCCTCAGAAGTGGAGCAAAATTAGTCCTAGACAAGCTGCTACTCTGGCTTCACCTAACAAAATTTAAAAGCAAGAAACAAAAGGATCAAGTTGTTTCAAAATAACTTTACAATGTCTCAGAACAAAACTTAATAATAGATATGGGAATACAGATATATCAATTACCCTACACAGTAAAATTCACAATATCTATTACCCAACTAATATGCAAAAAAAGGAAGAAAATATGAACTCATAATAAGGAGAAAGTTCAACTAATCAAACTGACCCTCCAAAACACAAATGATAGAATTCATAAATAAGAACATTAAAAATCATTATACTGTATTCCATATACTCAGGAAGTTACAGAAAAGATGGATCAGTTAAGTAGACAGATGGAAAATATTTAAAAATCCAAATTGTTTTTCTAGAGGAAACTACACTGTTTTAATAAATAGAGATAACTATAATTTCTGAGATAAATGATACATTGATGTGGAGGTAGGTTAACAGCAGATAGGCTATTGGTGAAAAAAAGATTAGGTAACTTGACAATAGAACAATATAAACTACTCAAATTTAAACAAATTAAAAAAAAAACCACTAAAAGCAATTAGCAGCAGGGAACTGTGGAATAATTTCAAACGGCCTGACATACATGTAATTAGAGTTACCTAAATGGAAGGAGTAGAACCTTACTTGAAAAATAATGGGCAAATATTTTCAAATTTGATGAAAACTATAAACTCACAGATCAAAGAACCCCTCATGAACTTCAAGCACAATCAAAGATTTTGTCAAAGATATGCAAATGAGAAACATATGAAAAGATGATTGACCTGTGTTCGGAAAATGCAAATTAAAGCCACAAAAAAAAGGACTGTTTATTTATTAGAATGCCTAAGAACTAACATATCAAATTCTGATGAGCACAGGGAGTAATTAGTACTCTCCTTGACTGCTAATAGGGACGTAAAGTGGCATAGTCATCTTGGAACACAGTTGTCCAGCTTCTTAAAATGTTAACATACACCTACCATTTAATTCAGCCATTCCACTCCCTTTTCATCCCCTCAACTACCCCGAAATGAAAGCATGTGTCCACACCAAGCTTTGTACACAAAATTTCACAGTGGTTTTGTTTGCAATAGCAAAAATAATACACAAGCAATTATTTTTTATTTAATAATTTTTAAAGCTATTCTTTATTATTGCACCATCAACTAGAAACAAGTCAAATGTCCATCAAGAGGCAAATGTATTAACAAAATTGTGGTCTGTCCATACGATGGAGTACTAATCAGCAATGACAAGTTTTATAGTCTGTTGAGACATTCAGCATGATTTCATCTCAAAATAATTATGCTGAGTGAAAGAAGGAACACAAAATAAGAATATTATATATGATTATTTTAAAGCAGATTCCAGAAAATGCAACTGACCCATAATAACAGAAAGCAGGTCGGGTTGCCTAGGGATATGGATAAGAACTTGGAGGAAGGGGGTGGGTTAGTAAGGAAGAATTACAAAGGAGATTAAGGAAAACTGAGGGAATGTGTGCTATAGCCACTATCTTGATTCTGTTTGTGGTTTAATGGCTTGATAAGTATGTCAAAATGTATCGAATTTCATAGTTTAAATATGTGTCATTTATTATATAGCTGTCACACCTCAATGAAACTACTGTGATGGGCCCCATAACAATGTTTCAGTCAAGGACACACTACACACACAACGGTGGTCCTATATTATAACACCATATTTTCACTATTCCTTTTCTATGTTTAGATGCACAAACACCACTGTGTTTCAATTGCCTACAGTATTCAGTACAGTGCATGCTGTATAGGTTTGCAGCTTAGGAGCAATAGACTATACCGTGTAGCTTAGGGGTATAGTAGGCTAGACCATGTATGCTTATGTACATACACTCTATGATGTTTGCAAAATGACAAAATTGCCTACAATGACACATTTTTCAGAACATTTTCCCCCATTGGTAAGCAATGCAGGACTATACATTTAAGATAAACAAATGGGAATGTGTCGCCTCTCCTGTTTAAAACCCTAAATGATTTCCTATTACATTTAGAGAAAACTCCCTGACCCACAGTGAAAGCCTGGCATGACATTTGTTTTCTGACACATCTTATTCCATTCCCTTCTTGATCAGCACTTGCTGGTCACACCTGCGCCCTCTAGATTCTTGGAACACACTTCACTCTCACACACTTAGGGATGCTTTATGTGCCATTTCCTCTACCTGGGACACTTTACCCTTGATGTTTCATCTAGATAGCTCCTTTTCATTTTTCTGCCTCTTTTTTTTTTTTTTTGAATTGGAGCCTCACTCCATCGCCCAGGCTGGAGTGCAGTGGCACACTCACTGCCATCCCAGCGTCAACCTGTTGGACTCTGGCAATCTTTCCACCTCAGCCTTCCTAGTAGCTGGAACTACAAGTGTGAGCTATCATGCCTGGCTAATTTTTTATGTGTTGTAGAGATGAGGTCTCATCAAGTTGCCCAGGCTGATCTCGAACCCTCGGGATCAGACAATCCACTTGCCTTGGCCTCCCAAAGTGCTGGGATTACAGGCTGAGCCACCGAGCCCAGCCCTAGTCTCAATATTTCATCATCAGAGAAGCCTCCCGTGACTACCCTGGTTAAATAGTCTTCCCTCCAAAATACTTGATCATTGCACCTATTTATATTAGTCATGGCACTTAGCAGAAGTTATAGTCATACATTACTTAGTTTTTTACTTGTCTGTGACTTATCTCTTCCCCTAGGCTGTGAGAAGATTGTGTCTTATCATATTGACTGTGTCAATGACACAATCACTTACCACTTCCACCATGCCTCCATATTTACTCCCCTTCAGCTGCAGATGAACTATGACCCCATTCAGCTATAGCTATTTGCCTCAACCATCTTCAGGAGCGGACATGTGTAATCTTGAACAGAAAAATCAACACATTTTTTGAATGTTTTATTTTTGAAATCAGAGCAAGGAACAATAGTTTTGAAAGCCAAAGCTTTGATTTATAAGAGATGAAATTTTGAGAGAGAGGGAAAAAAAAGTACTTTTCCTCTTGTTTACATTGGGCAAGAATTACATGCAACAAAATGTACAAATTTTAAATTTTGAAAAATGTTTACACCTGGGTAATTTTCTGGCTCTCTGTGCTTCTTCCTATCCTCACACAGAGAAGTTGAGGACACATTGAGCCAAGTTCTTAGAACATAGCAGCAATGGAAATAAACATTTAAAAATTTTTTCCTTTGCTTACCAATTGGTAAGTAATTATTTCCTTAAGTCTACCTTTATAAAAGAGGGATTGTTTTCTCTGTGAAACTCATCCCTGAATATCATTCCATATAAAAATTATTACTTCTACATGATTCAATATTTTACCTTTTTACACATTTTGCTGTGGCCACTGCAGTGTTCTCTAGGAACTTAAAGATGCTAAAAATGCACTTTAAGCAAAGAACAACACTCATCTGGTTACTTATGTATTTGCTGTTTTATTTTTATTTTTTCCATACTCTGTGTCTGACATTTCCAGGTCTCAATTCCCAAGAACAACAATGAGCTGTTTCTTAAAAGCTTAAGGACAATGGTGGGTAGGAAGAAAACTGTCTTTATTTGTAAGGGCTTCTCTAGGATGCTGAAGGCCTTCTGGAGGTACTTTTTTAGATCTGTGCAGCTTAAGAGAACTGGCTTTGGAATCGGACTTCATTCCATATCCGAGTGGCCTTACCTTGACTTACCAACTGCGGGAACTTGGGCGCGTTGTGTAAGGTCTCCAAGCCTCAACTGAGCCACCAGGGAAATTTAGACTGTGAAATGAGATAATACGAGCTTTAGTACAGAGCCTGGTATGTAGTAAGCCCATAATTCACTTTAGCTCTTCTAAAATCATTATTTTTCTTTTCATTCTCTGACGTTCTGAAACGGGAGCAAAGCAGTGACTTACACTTCTTTTCACGAAGACAGCAGTATCTGAGTGTGGCTATGGTGCGTTTGTTAAAGTAGTTCCTTGTGCCAGGTGTTAGGTTTTCAGGAATCAAATCCCAGACCCACAGCCGGGCTCAGTGGCTCAGCCTGTAATTCCAGTGCTTTGGGAGGCAGAGGTGAGTGGATTGCCTGAGCCCGCGGGTTTGAGACCCACCTGCGCAACTTGGTGAGACCTCATCTCTACAATAAAATCAAAAATTAGACAGGTGTGGTAACACGTGCCTGCAGTTCCAGCTACTTGGAAGGCTGAGGCGGAAGGATTGCTGGAGCCCAGCAGGTCGAGGCTGTGGTAGCTGGGAGTGTGCCACTACACTCCAGTCTGGGTGACAGAGTGAGACTCCAACTCAAAAAAGAAAAAAAGAAAAAAATATCCCAGACCCAGGCACCTCTTTAAACACATATGAAAAAGATCAGATGTGAAATGACTTCCATGGACCACCACTCTTTTTTTTTTTTTGATGACCCCCTAATTGACACCTTAGGGTTTGGAAAAGAAGTTTAGGCTTCCTCTGGGGAATTTTATAACTGGTATTTAAAATTCATTAACGACAGGCACCAGGGATAGTCAAGATCAAATGGGCCTTTGCTACATCAACTAGTGAGTATCATTTTGAAAGGAGACCAAAATCTAGGCCAGAACTTCTTGGCTGATGGATGAGCCACCCAGTAAATCTTCAAGCACACTTTTGAGAGCAGGAATTCAAGGAAGTTGATTTTGAACTCATTCAGAAAGCATTCTTCATGTGATCCTCCGAAAACCTATGCTATTTAAATATAATTCAATCAAAGTGAGGCAGCTGTCCCAGAAATCAGAAAAAGCCTACATGTTTCATGTCAGCTTAGTTGTTCTTCTGCTAAAGAAATCAACTGGAGGGTGTGGACCCGGCATCCCGGTCCCACGTGGGGACTTTGCATGGAGCAGCTGCAGCCACCGAGGCTTCCAGATGGCATGGGGAGCAGACATGTAGACTTTTGAACTAACTAATAAAACAAAGGTTGGAAGCAGGGGAGGGGATGGCGCTGACTTATTTCCAGGGTACAACCTGGAGGGATGTGACCCCAGTAGTGCTGTGTCATTAAAACAAGGCTTCGGAAATAACCCTGGAATTTGCAGTGATGGACCAGGAAGGTGACCTTTAAGAATAATGATATGAATATCCGAATTGAATTACCTTCTGCACAGTGATTGCTAAACCACTGTCAGATCTAAGCTACCTGCACAGAGAAACAGGCCCTGCAGCGTGTGGACAATAGTCTGCAGGGAAGATGTCCACCCTTCGGTGAGCTGAAGAACTGTAAGTGATGGAAGAATGTCCAAGGCTAAGAAGGAAGAAGGAGAATGGGTTAATGCATAGCAGAGGGTATTGTGGTTGTTATTGGAAACATGAAAGAACAGCTTCCTGGAAAGGAATGTCAGCCACAGCATGGCTAAGAAAGAGCTTTCTCGGTCCTACAGACAAGACTGGGATATGTCCCTCCCAGCTTTTAGGCCTTTGCATGTCTCTTAAGTACATTTAATCCCAAATCTACCCCATACAGATGTACATTGGGAAGTTCTTGTCTTTCCCCAACGTTATTCCACTAGTGCTGTGGGCCTCATGATGATGGAATTTTCAATGTACATTTTCACCATGCACTGTCCACCAAACCACACTTGTGTATCTATTCATTCATATAACAAATGTTTTCTGAGTTTGTATTATGTGCCACATACTTTTCTAGATTCTGAGATAATGGTGGAAAGTAAAACAAGTGATGCCCCGGCCTCAAGGAGCTTATATCTTAGAGGGAGAACATCACAATATAAGTAAACAGGCAAATAGAACAAAGTGTGGCACATTTTATGAAGGAAGCAAAGAAATGAAATATAGACTAAGGGAAAGTGGAATTGTGTCAGAAGTGTAGGGAAAGATTCTCTGAGGCCTGGAATAAGAGTATATAAAATGGTGTTGCTATTCTGAAGAAGCAAACTATTAATATTTATGAAAATGGAATATGTGTGTGCCCAGATGTAGCATCTCACTCCTAGAGGTATGTGCCAGAGATCATCATGCTTAGATCTACAAGAAAATTGTTGGGAGCCAGCCATGGAGGCCTGCCTGCTGACAAAGTCCAGGAGGCTGAAGACCCCAGGTCGCAAAGTGAACCTGGGCAGCTGAGACCCTTGCTTCTTCTACTTTTGTTATTAGTGTAGCCGAAAAGTTCTGTACAGTCTGAGGATGGAAAGCAAAATTCCACTCACGCCTCCACTACCCCTTGCAAAAAGGCAAGAGGGGAATTCATGAAAAATTACCTTCCCTTCATTTGAATTCCTCCCTAGGTTTCCACATCCCCGGCCTCCTGGTATTAAACCATACAATCATAGTTGGGAAAATTGTTAAAAAATCAGAAAGTGCTCGATTTAATGTTTGTCAGGGAACTCATTGGCCTTGCCAGGAAATTATCAATAGAGATTTTAAATATCATGTGCAGGTAGATAATTACTTGTAAGATTTTATTTCTTCTGATTGGCGACTAATTGGAGAAATTTGAGAAGCTACAGTTTTTGTATTTTTAGGAAGAGTGCCAATGCAAAAATTATATTTACTTAATTTCTTAATTTCTACATGTGGTGTATTCTGCTTAAAAAATTAACAGTACCATAAATATTAGAGCACACTTGCCTTTACTTCCCTTTGTTAAGGAGGCTTGTAATTCTGGTTAGGGATTGTGACTGAGATGACTTGAGCCCGAGAGGCCTTTTGTTTTACAAACATTAAAGCTCATTCTCCCTGGTAGGAAATAATTAATGCATTGTAAACACCAGGTGTGAAATTAGGGAAAACTAGTCAGGCCAACTTGCGGCTAAGAAACCTTGAAAATGTTATTTTACCCCAGCTAGTTGCAAATTGCTGTGTAAAGGTCACAGGTGTGACTTGCTAATCTTTGCGACAATTATAGTGCTTAGAACTTGGTAGTGACTTATAATGTAATAGTTATAGTAATAAGTAAGTTTTGTATGGACATTAAGAAAGGGTAATCATTTAAAGAAATGTTAGAAGTTTATAAAATTTATAGTTAATGTTTAGGATGACAATGTTTTAAGATCAAAACAGGATGAACAAAGATACATTGCCTGTCTGGTCCATTAAATTGTAACTGATTGCCTTGAAAACAAAAAAAAACATGTAGGGTATAAAAGGAGTGGGAAAAGACAATAAATCGGCATTTGTCCTGCTTGCGGCAGAGTCAGTGCCCAAGTTTTTTCTCCTGTGCCGACGCTGTCCGTCTTTCAGGAAACCCTCACCTGCTGGAGCTGGACTCCGGCAGAAAATATGTTCTAGAATGTTTCCTATGAGAGTGTGATAGGAGGGAAGCAGAGGGATCTCTCACAGGGGTGAATGATTGCTCTAGATTACTGCAGAACACTAAGAATTGGTGTACTGGAGGAGCCAGAACGTGAATGGCTCTAAAAATTGTAACATTGAGTAAAGTAGGCAGGAAACAGAGAGACCCAACAAACAATGCCTTTTATGTGCATTGAAAACATATACTAGAAATTCATAACATACTTAACAAGGGTTAATCAAAGCCCATCTCCATTCTGTCTGTAGAGAGAGGAGAATGAGAGTAAGGATTAGGGAAAAAGAGGAAAATAACTTTTAATGAAATGAACAAAGAGCTTTGAGAAGTCCCGTCCTGATGATGTTCTACCAATGTAAGAGTATGATGGATCCAGAGCTTCACTTGAGATGGAAACAAAATCAAAACAAAACAGAAGGTTGAGAAGGAGCCAGCCAGGTTAGGAGTGCTGGGAAGAACACAGCTTGTGGAAGGCCTCCAGGAAGCCAAGGCCTTAGCTGAAAGATGACCGATGCCACTGACCCTTCAACAGCAGTGGAGAAAGACATGAGATGAAGTTGGCGAGACAGGTAGGACCTCGGTTACGCAAGGCCTTAGTAGGACAGGGCAAAACATTCTGATGCTATTCAAGTGCAGTGGGAGGCCATTACAATTTATATATACATATATAGAGAGAGAGTTGGAGTCTCTCTTTGTCGCCCAGGCTGGAGGGCAGTGGCACACTCATGGCCACCCCAGCATTGACCTGCTGAGCTCTGGTGATCCTTCCGCCTTAGTCTTCCAAGTAAACTTAAGCACGAGCTACCATGCCCAACTAATTTTTTTATGTATTGTGGAAACGAGGTCTCACCAAGTTGCCCAGCTGGTCTTGAACCCACAGGATCAGGCAATTCATTTGCCTTGGCCTCTGAAAGTGCTGGGATTACAGACCGAGCCACCAAGCCTGGTCCCACTACAATATTTTAAGCAAAGGGATGACGTGGCTTAGCAGACACTTTTAACAGATTGTGTTGTCTGTAAAAGTATGAATGGGAGGGAGCAAGAGTAAAACCAGAGACACCATCAATGAGGCATTTGCAGTAGCCCAAGTGAGAGATGTTGACCACCTGAACCAAGGTAGTGGCATACACGGAGGCTGGAACACAAAGACACATCATGTATCTGCCTGAGGCTCATAGGAGAATTCCAGTTTGTACATGTGACACCACCATTCTTACTTTTCCACCATGAATATAATAACCCAGCATTCCTCTCTGACAGGCTTCTGGTAGAGACACATGAATGTTCAAGATGTCATGGGCTTTGCCTCAGCCTCAGCCCTTATCCCAAGGGCTCTGCAGCTCGCAGGCGTTTGCCTTCTAGTCTGATTTTTCTCAGCTGTGAAGGATTCATACAGGTCTTCCCAAGTATGTCCTTGGCCAGGGTGCTTAAGTGCTGGACTCTGGAGCCTGGTGACCTGAGTTTGAATGTCAGCTCTTCCATTACTCACTGATTGGTCTTGAACAGGTTTCTTAATGTCTCCGTGCCTCAGTTTTCTCATCTGTAAAACACGGATAATGATAGAAGTTCATAACTACAGTTGTTCCCATTTCTCTGTGGCTTTGCTTTCTATAATTTCAGTTACTTGAGATCAGAAAACATTAAATGGAAAATTCCGATATAACAAGTCACAAGTTTTAAATTGCGTATTGTTCTGAGAAGCATAATGATATCTCACACCATCCTGCTCTGTCCACCCAGGGTATGAATCCTCTCTTTGTCCAGTGTGTTCATGCTGTCTATGCTACCTGACCATTAGTCACTTAGTAGCAGTCTGGGTTATCAGATCATCACGGTATTATAGTATTTGTTTTCACACCACCCTTATTTTACTTAATAATGACTCCAAAGTGCAAGTGTAGTGATGCTAGCATACTGTATTATTATAATTGTTCTATTGTATTATTCATAATTGTTAATCTCTTACTATGCCTAACTTATGAATTAAATTTCAGTATAAGCATACAGATATAGAAAAAAAACATAGAATATATAAGGTTTGGTACTACCTGTGGTTTCAGGTATCCACTGGACATATATTTGGTGGGTGGGTGATGAGGATTACTGTAGTTAATACAACTAAAGTGCTTAGAACAGGGCCTGGTACCAAATGCAAGTCCTATTAGAGTTTGCTATCATTATCAATGGGGAAAGCCAATTGTTTCAACACTAATAATGTCCAGTGATGATGGCCCTTTCAGCCGAATCCTTTCTGATAAGCATCCACCAGAGATACTGTCCCCTTGCTCCCATCCCCTACCTGCCTCCTCCCCGCTCTCCACACACACTTTGGACAACCATTACTAAAACATAAGGTATTGTTTTCATGAACTCCAAATTACCTGCATAGCCCACTGATTCCCCAGAAAATAAAACAGTCCTCACTGTAAACGTAACTGAGAATTTTAAAACTTTTCTAAAGTTATTTTTTAAAATGTAATCTGCCACCTCTTCTGTCAATGTATATTTATGTTTCTTATAAGACAGGTCAAGAAAAAGCAGGCTTGATACGAACACGGAGTTGTTGGTTCAGTGATATGGCCTCAGGTCACGCTGACACATGACACATGCCTCACACGGAGACCAGTGTTTCTGTGCACAAGGCACCCTGCTTCACAGCGAGCAGATACGAGTCATTCATTACCTTTCTCTGTCCCTCTCCCATTATCTTCCATCCAAACCCCTGCTTCCTAGCAAGCCTCCAAGGGTTTTAAAAAGGCAATCCTATTAAAGCTTTCACAATAGCTTTGAATGACCAGTAGAATTAACCTTGGCCCTCTCTGTTATTTGCATTTTAAAAGGAGGGTTTTTAATCTGAATAGACCTCTAATTTGTTGATTTGAGAGTGAGAAAATGCACTTTTCTAATGGTCTCTGAATAAGACTAGGCTAGACCTCAGGTGCCCTCTTGTGTTTTAACCAGTTCCTCTCCCTTCCCTCCAGTCCTGAGCACCCACAGGTGCCTAGGTGGGCCCATAGGGGACACTTTCTGTGACCCGCCTCACTTCCTTTCAGCCTAGACAGATTCTCAGATACCTATAAAATGCCTCGGGCATTCATGATGTGGAGCCTGGAAGGGAAGGGGCATTAATTCCCTTGGGGGGATGGAGCCCCTGGCTAAGTAAACACTTCCTTTTTTGTCTTTCTGGTGGGCAATTCTGAGGCAACATCTACCTGGTTCCCCGGAGTCCTGGGCGGGATCCCCCACTACTGTTGCCAGCAGTGGTGACCAACTCCAGAAATCACCTTTGAATCAGCTTTTCCTTCTCCAGTGTTTCTCTTTTCCCAGTTCCCCACTCCTGTTTCCTAGTATCATGTGTCAAAATAGACGGCTTGCTTT
>NW_007245291.1:75331-128765 GCF_000164805.1 Carlito syrichta | reverse complement strand
GGGGTGGTGGTGGTGGTGAACTGACTGAAACAGTGCCAAAGACCATACATCTTCACCTGGCCAATTACCTTTGTGCTGTTCAAAAAATGATTAACATGTTTACAGATTACAATTTCTAAAACAGAAACTTGGCAGAGTGCTTGTGAACAATTAAGAAAAACTCAATTGCTTAAAATTTAATGCAACGAATATTTATTCTAGTTGACTTAGAGCCCAGCGCAGAGCTAGACTTTATGAGACAATGGCCAATGGTTCCTCCCTGAGACCTGAGACTGTAGCCCAATGTGTGTGGCTCCACCCCTCTGCCGATAGCTTCTCTGAGAGAGAACACAGGTGTCCAGAAGGATGTGAAAGGGAGCCCAGGGCGGAGCTGCACTAGGGTGTGTGTCAGACTGACTGCCTGCCTGTCCACTTCCTGTTCTGTTACTTCCTGGGTAAATTACCAAATCTCACTGAGTCTCAGTTTATTCCTCTGTGAAATGCAAATACTCTCTTAGAGTTATTATGAAGACTAAATGAAAAAAATGTATGTAGTGGTCTGATAATGCTACCTGACATGTAGCAGGTGTGCAGCCAATTCTAGCTCTGCAGTGAGTTGTTGGTTTCTAGATCATAGGTTAGGTTGGGGAGGCTGTTGGTTTTAAATGGGAGGAGACAAGAGGAAGGAGCATGATGGGGTGCTGGACCTCCGCCCAACCTGGGTCCAGTTTTATTATTAGAAACATAAGAAGGAGAATTCAGCTAAGAGACAAGTAATGACAATTGTGTTAACAGATGTTAAACTTTTGGCCACCTTTTTACTCAAGCAATTTATATCATGTTCTGTTTTTCTAAAGTATTGAATTCTGTTTACATTTAGACTACTTCTGTACGATGACAAATGTGTTCTTAAATACTGAATATAATATTGACTAAAAAAAGGACATCCCTATACATTTTGTACTGCACTTTTGACTAGTTTTGTTTTAATCAATGGCTCCCTCTCTCAAATTATCCTAGTCAGTCAAAAGCGTCTTATACCTTCCAATTTACAATGTATGACTGATTCTAGGGTGTCTCTGAAAAACTGTTTAACAGACATTTTGTTAGAGATGGTTAAGGGGAAAGGAGGCGCTCCTGAGTTGAAGGATGAAGATGAATGAATGAGTAGTGGGGAAAAGGTGATTGTGAATAAATTCAAGCAGTAGATGAAGGCTAATACAATCTCTCACTGGGAAAGAAGTGTGTCTGCGGGCTAGAGAAGCCATCTTGGACACGCCCCTCCCTTCCTCCCATTATCCTGATACCTGCTGCCAGGTGTGTGGGCTTCTACTCATGCCAAACCTGTGAGGCTTCTCTGAAAGAAGATTTCGTATTGCACTGGCAAAACTGGAGAACAGATAATTTTCCTTTGCAAAACTGGAGAACAGATAATTTTCCTTTGCTTCTGCCTCTCCCGTCTCCGTACTCCTATCAATCCTACTATTCTTCCCAGATGAATGTGAAGTACTTTTGGCTAAAGAGGGCATTCCCATCACTCTGCCTGATGAACAAATGAAGGGTGAGTCAGAGAAATGGGTGGACTGGCATGAAGGGTACCTGGAAGTGTGCTTTTGGATTAGAGGGAGTTGAGAGGCTTACAGAGAATTCTTTCCAAAGACTCGGATTGGTTTTTTAAAGACTGTGGTATCTCCTGAAATGAAACAGAGTCGGTGCTACCAGGTGATTTTCCTTTAGATGAAGGATTTGTTGCTCCTTTTGCAGGTGTACTCATTAATTACCCATCATGAAACGGGCAAATGCAATAAAATAATCGCCAAGAAAAAAAAGTGTAAAAAGATTTACTAACCCATAATTTTATCAAGTAGTAATGTGTGAGTAAATGTTTTAATAAGGTCACAATTCTACTACAATATGTTGTGTTTAATAGCCTTTAAAGGTGAAAGGAAATTATCAGCTCTTAGTTACTCTTTTCCATTTTTTTAGACTCAATGAGGGATTTTCTAGAAGTCCACACCTCCCTTGTCCTGCTATTTCCTTTGTGATTCTACTCCTCATCCCCTACTTCCACAGCATTCTGCTGTATTCAAGATAATGTGTAGTGTAGTGGTTCAGCTCATCAATTGTGATATCTTTTAGTACTTCTGCCCTTGTTTGTTTCACCTATTCCCACATCAGAAAGATGTTTCCCTTTGAAGACTTTTTAATCCAGGGAAACAAACAAAAAAAAGTCACTTGGGTGAGATTGGGTGAATTGGGAGGGTGGGGGTGGGGGCGATGCCATCTTTGGTCAAAAACTGCTGAACACTCAGCACAGTATGGGCAGGCACACTGGTTAATTACCCATCATGAAACGGGCAAATGCAATAAAATAATCGCCAAGAAAAAAAAATTCACTGAAGCCGAACACATCCTCTCACAGGAATGCTAGCTGGTACACTGATGCCAATGGGTTCTTAGAACACTGACCTAGTGGAGGCCCCCTTTTGTACAGTGCTTAACAAAGGCCTAACAGGGCATATGAGCTAAATAAATGTTAGTAATTGTATTAATTATATATTGTTGTGGAACAAATTACCCCTAAATCTTAGTGCTTAAAACAGTAAACATTAGCCAGGCTCGGTGGCTCAGCCTGTAATCCCGCGCCTTGGGAGGCTGAGGTGAGTGGATTGCCTGAGCCTGCGGGTTCGAGACTCACCTAGACAACTTAGCGAGACCTCATCTCTACAATAAATCAAAAAATTAGCCGGGTGTGGTAGCTCGCGCCTGTAGTTCCAGCTACTTGGAAGGCTGAGATGGAAGGATCACCGGAGCCCAGCAGGTGGAGGCTATGGTGACCGGGAGCTGCCACTGCACTCCAGTCTGGGCAGCAGAGTGAGACTAAAACTCAAAAAAGCAAACAAACAAACAAAAAACAGCAAACATTTATTATCTCAGTATCTGTGGGGCAGGAATCTGGGTACAACTAAGTTATACGTCTCTGCCTCAAAGTTTCTGACAAGCCTATAATCAAGGTGTTAGTTGAGTCTCATCTGCAGGTTTAACTGAGGTGGGACTGCTTTCAAGCTCGCTTGTTATGGTTGTTGGTAAGATTCAGTTACCTATAGGCTGCTGGACTAAGGGTTTCAGTTACCCCAACTGGTGACTGGAAATCCTCCTCAGTTCCTTGACATGTGAACCTCTCTGTGGTGCAGCTCAAATATGGCAGCTGGCTTCCATCAGAGTGGGCAAACAAGAGGACAAAAGAGGACCAGCAAGACAGAGAACACAGTCTGCTTGCAAATAACTGATGGAAGTGGCATTTCATAGTTTTTGTTATAGTCTGTTAGAAGCAAGTCACTATGTCTAGGCCACATCCGGGGGGGGAGGGTGTGTAATACAAAAGTGAGAACTCAGTGAAGTAGTGTTAATTGGGGGCCATTTTAGGAGCTGCCTACCACAGATAAGGTTATTAATATTATTAAAGTAACTTACCATTTCACAGTATCACATTTTGTCAACCCTCTACTTGAAACCTTCCTTGATTCCCCTTTGTTTAACATATGAAGTTGATATGACTTACAAAACACATGAAACTTTGCAGTCCTAGCCTCTTTTACTCTTCTAGCTTTTTTCCTTCCACATTCTATCATCCTTTTGGTCTACTCTCCCTCCACTCCTCATGTTGTCCAAACCTCCCAGGCTCTAAAAGATACCGAGTGGTTCTCATGAGATTTATCATAATAACCTTCCAGGAGATTTATGTCGCTGGAAGAAGTGAGACTCTGTTCTGATTCCTAATTTCTAAATAATCAATACACAAAATTATTTACATATATTTATCTTTCAAAATATAACAGGAGAGCCCATGAGTGTGTAGCGTGTGAACATGTAAGATCTGAGAGTCAAAAAAGGTTGGAAGATGTTGATGTGCATATTTATACCTCTGTGTTTGCTTAGGCTGTTGCCTCTCTTTTCCATTTGGTGGACTCACATTCATCCTTCAAAGTCACACTTAGGTCTTGCCTTGTTTTGTTGAACATGTCTTCAAGCTCCTTGGGCCTTTCTCTTCCCCTCACCCTGGCCCCCTTCTTTTCTTTGTTTCCTCATAGGATTTTGGATATGCCCCTCTTAGAGCACTTATCTTTTATCTTAGATGGTTTACAGAGAAAGTGTTTCACAGGATCCCGGGACTCCACACAGTGATGGGATCAGGATGGGGTGAGCTTACTTTCTTTAATGGGTGGTCTATTCGGCTCTGCCCACAGTCCCCTCCTAAGGAGATTTTCTTTGCCTGTAGATGACCTCATTGCCCAAGATATCCCGGTCTATCTTTGGGAAGGGTTCTGGTCCCAACAACACCTCACCTCAGTGCAGGAGTGCTAGACTTATCTTACCAGGTAAAGTGTTCAAGATCATCAACTAGCAAGTGGTACGGTGGGGATTCAAACACTGACAGTCTCCTTGTATAACTGTTGCATTTACTCTCTGCATGCACCACTATAAACACTGGAAGGGAATAACTCCTTAAGTACCTTTGGTAGTCAGCCCCTTGGGTTCTGACAAGACAGGTGCTTCAATGACATGAGGAAAACAAAATTTTTCCATGCTTTAAAACTGTTTGAAAACCAATACTGAGTCAAAAATTATTCCCTAAGGGGCATTTACCAGCAATTCATACTGTCCTTGTCAATCACTCATAAACACACACACACACGCACAGACACACTCTCTCTCTCTCCCTCTCTCTCTCTCTCTCTTTCTCTCTCCCTCTCCTTGCCTTCATAAATGCCCTAGCACCTTGGGTTTACTGTAGTTTATTACATATTTTTTTCTCAGTTGCAGATTTTGACTTTTTGTATATTGAAGTCTTTCTCTAATTCTATGAATTAGATAATACAGAATATAAAAAAACCCCTGTTGTCATTTTTTCTGCCTGAAACCCTGTTTCTTTTGGAAGTGGTACCCCTTTTGTGCCAAATGATCCTGATGGGACTACCCATCCAGGAATCTTAAGAATCTTAATCTAACCCATATGTCATGGTCCATTGTAGACATATCCTGATGGCAACAGTTATAGATTTAGAAGTGGACTTAAGACCCACGCCAAGCTAATCAGAGTTGCCCAGAATAATGTATGGAGGTTGGGAGAAAGAACTTCCCTTGTTGTTAAGTGGGAATAAAAAGATCTACCATTGCAGAAGCCTTCCTCTTTGTCAGGTGGAGAGAGCTGGGTTGTAGAAGCTAACAGGGAAGTGGGCCTGAGGGCTAGAGAGAGGAATAGAGACCTCACCTATTATTTGAGCTATTGAATCATTAGGTGCCTGATGCAATTCCCAGCTGTATAAGCTAATGGGCACCTTTATTCCTAAAAATAATTAGAATTGAGTTTTAATCATTTGATAGCCCAAAGTCATGCTTAATATAGAAGTCAGGAATGGCAAGTCAATTTCAACTCAGGTGCAAACCATAATAAGTGTTGCCAAATAGAAGAGGATTCCCAGTTACATTTGAATGTCAGATGAACCATGAATAACTTTTAGTATAATAATATTAGCATGATTTTTTTTAGTGTAAGTATGTCCTAAATATTACAGGGACACACTTATACTAAAATAATTACTCATTGTTTATCTGAAATTCAAATGTAATCAGGCCTCCTATATTTTTATTTACTAAATAAAAATCAGTGGTAGCTTTGCTTAAGACGCTGTGTTGAGGATTCTGAAGCCAAGTTGAGCCTTAGTAGAAAAGAGTATGATTATTAATTAATGATATCTTCTGTGTATGTGAAAGCAGAGAAAGGCAGCATGAGTGTCATGCATATGCTATTTTGGGTTTATCCTAAGTGTTTAGAAGTATTTTTCTTATGTAGTATTAGGTGAGGCAATTTATTTTAATAAATAATGGTAGCCACATTTATTGAGTCCCTTTACTCTAAGAGTCTTTTATAGATCATCTAATTTAATCCTCATGACAGTATTTATTGGCTGTATTAAACATGTGAGACTCAGAAGAGTTACATTCTCAAAGACAGTGATTGGCAGAGCTGGGATTCAAACCCATGTCTATCTGACACCCAAACTCATGTTTCTGTCAATTCACCATCCTGCAGTCAGCAAATATTGTCCTGACAGCTATCCACTGAAGTCACCTTCAAATGCTATGCTATAAATTGCTATACAAACATGTAGAAATCAAGTTCTTTGCCCCAAATGGTAAACTGTCCTTTCACAACAAAGAGCAGCAATCCAGTAACAAATTGGAGCCTTGCAAGACGCAATATTTTGGCAAACAGATTTAAACAATTGACACAAGAGGAGTATCAATTGTGAAAACCAGTTTTAGGATAAAGATGGCTATGGAAAACTAGCACTATGCCAAGGTGGGGGAATATGTTTAATGTGTGGCAGGAGGGTCTAGGTGAACCCTGTATGGAATTTATAGTTGACTATGAAGCCGAAAGGCTTGTGGTTCTGTTATCTGTATAAGATGATAAATTAGAGCATTTGTGCTTTGGTAGAAGATGGAGTGCTATTGTTTGAACGTGTCCTCCAACATTTATGTGTTAGAAACTTGATCCCCAATGTGTTGAAAGATGGGGCTTACTTAATGGGAGGTGTTTAGGACATGGGGGCACACCCTCATGAATAGACTGGTGCTGTTATCACAGAAATGAGTTCACTCTCTCTTGCTCCTGCTCTCTCTCTCTCACCTTCTTGCCCTTCCACATTCCACCATGGGATGACACAGCAAGAAGTTTCTCTCCAGATGCCAGCCCCTTGATCTTGGACTTCCCAGTCTCCAGAACTACGAGCCAATAAGTTTCTGTTTATGATACATTGCTCAGTATCAAGAATTCTGACATAGCAGCACAAAACAAAAAAAGACATGGAGAAGGAAGAAGATGACATGTGTGTATGAGTGTATTGTAGGATTTTTTTCCCTCTTAACTTTTCATGTATTTGATGTTTAATATTTTTTATCTAGGGTACAGGATAGAAAGATGGTAGACATGAAGACAATGCAGAGGATGGGATAGAATGGTATCTATCCTTCACCCTACTACTTGAGAATGAGGGATAAAAGAAAAACTGAAGGAAAATGATGTGTTTGGGGCATAAATAATTGCTGGAGGCCCATGGGAACAGGGCATGATACTATCAAGATTAATGGGGCATCTTTTGTACCTACAGACCAGTAAGGCCTGGGTCACCCAGTTTACAAACATGGAAACTAACTACAGAGAGAGAGAATAGAATAAATAGAAGAACTTTTGAAAAAAATAAAGGCTTGAATAGTCTCAACAGAGATAAAGGGTCTAAATTCTGGATGAAATTTCCTTCCAATAAATGAAAAGAGAAATCTAAAGAGGAAAATATAATCTTGTTTTCACATGATCTCAGAGAACTAGCTATCCTCATCTTCAAGTCTGTTTCTGAGATCTGTGGCCTGACCTTGGAGGTTGCCTCTCATTTCAGTGACAGCTGGAGCTTTGTTGTCAGGCATTAGGAATCCCTGCCCCATGTTCCTTTCCTTTTGCCCCTTCCTATAAGATCACTGTCACCTTCAGGGTGTTCTAGTTTAAGACCGATGTGTGCATTCTGAGATCAGAAGGTACCATTAACATTTCTCCAACATTGCAAGTTGTCCCTAGGGGGACTTTTATTGTATTTTTCTGAACCTTATGAATGGGATGAATATTTCATTGTACTGGTTACACAACAGTTCTTAATATATATTATTGAGCTCTAATTTCCACAAATGCTCTGCATCCCCAAATATGGTTTGGTCTTGGCACCCACTGAGCGTGTGTCCTTTTAGCCTTATCAGCTAGACACAAAAGGCATTTCTGTGAAAGAAAAAAGGAGAAACTTAAATTAGTCAATAACTCACCACACTCAGAGCAGAACTGGGTTTTTGCAAGCTTAAAAGGAGTATTGGCTTTTATAGCCAGGCAAGTGCTGTATTGGCATTTACAGCCTGAGCAGGGAAAAATTAAGGAGTGGGACATTTCTCATGGTTTAGGGCTAAGTCATGAGCAAAAAAAGAAACCACACACACACACAGCAATAACAACAACAACAAAAAAGAGCTTCCTTGAATATCTCCTGAAAATATTGTTCATTTCTCAAAATGACCCACTGGCCTGTTGAAGCTAAAGGCTAAACTTGCAGTTGACATGTCAGGTCCTTTGGGCCCCCTGTTCAGCCTCTTCCTCCAACTTCCTTTCATGTTCTTTGTAGTAAGTAAGCCCATCTGTCCAATGTTCCCTAAGCCTTCCTGTTTCTGAGCCTTTTCTACACATTTTTTTCCACTGGGAATGACCATTTCTCCCTACTCATCAAGGCCTAGTTCAATGCCATCATTTCCCTTGGACCCTTGGGAGGTCCACAGCAGGAAACCCACTGCTTCCTCCTTGGAAAGTCTTTAACATATCCATCCATCTTTCCAGTGGCCCTGAACATTGCCTCATGGCTATTCTTGTGCCTACCGTGTCTCCCCCATAAACCATAAGATTGACAGTCTCTCTTAAGGGTAAGATCACATTTGGGTCTTTGAGGCCCTTCTCTCCATAATGTATGATGGCACAGTGCTGGACACATCATAAATGTTTAGAGAACAAACAAGTGAATGATCCCTGCAGATGTGGGGGTAGCAGTGGACACTTCCCTTTTGTCTTTGGAAAAGTCAGGGCTGGGCAACTTGCTGGTACCCCCATAGGATCCCTTTTTGCCTAGGACATCCTCAGTGAGAAGTCAGGATGTGTGAGCCGTAACCCGTGTGCTACAGTCAGAGGAGGGCTTAGAGTAGGTGTAGTGCCCTAGGGTTGTCTTGCAGGGCTCTCTTCCAGAGCAGCAGGAGGTAGAAGTGACAGATCACCTGCAGTTGTGCCACTGGATCTGCAGCTCCATCCTGTTTCTCCTGCCTTTAACTTCCCTTGCTTTCCATTGTCACCTGCTGACCTCACCACCTCCCAGACCACCATTTCCTCTCGGTTCCAGACCAACTTCAACTCAAGACAGCAGCAGGCAAACACGGTGCTGGGCCAGGAAGGGCCTCCTGCCTGGGTTGCAGGTCCTCTTTGTTACTGGTCTGACTCGAGGGGTGGGTTAATGTAATCCCTGGAATCCCAGCTCTGTCCTCTCAGTGTCCTGTTATGAAAGGAATTGCCTATGACCCCTCCCCATGTCAAGTGCCTTTCCTCCTGGCCTGTTGGGGACCTTGAGTCTTCGAACGGATTCATGATTCTCTGTTCTCCATCACAGGCCTGCTTTGGGTTTGCTTCATCCTCTACCCAGACTACTGAATGTTTTCCCCATCACTTGTCCCCTCCTCCTGGCTTTTCCTCCAGATTCATCCTTCACATAGTGGAACCACACTTGCCCCGTCACTCCCTGCATAACCCACTCAATCCTCCCCCTCACCTGTTAGAGAAGGTGCAGCCCCTTCACCATGGCATGCAAGGCCTGGCATGAACTTGCCCCTTCACCTCCAGACCCAACATTTGCTGTTTGTCGCCTGAAGATTGGACTCCAGGACCTCTTTCCCTACCATGCTGCTTCTCACGCTTCTCTGATGCCATCACCTTTGCCTCTGAGTATACCCCCAACCCTTTGTACTTTTTTTTTTGAATCAGAGTCTCACTCCATTGCCCAGGCTGGATGGAGTACAGTGGCATGGTCATGGCCACCCCAATGTCGACCTACTGGGCTCTGGCAATCCTTCCACCTCAGCCTTCCAATCAGCCAGAACTACAGGCATGCGCTACCATGCCCAGAACATTTTAAATTTATTGTAGAGACAAGGTCTCACCAAGTTGCCAGGGCTGGTCTCGAACCCACGGGCTCAGGCAATCCTCTAGCCTCGGCCTCTCAAAATGCAGGGTTGACAGGCTGAGCCACCGAGGCCAGCACTTTTATACTTCTTATTTGACCAACTATCCTGTTTTCTAGGAAACACTTCCTAATCACAATCCCCCAAGACAGGTTAGATTAGATGCCTCTCCTTTGTACTCCTGGGTATATGATGATACATGTCATCTCTTTGGCATGTCAACTCTTAAACCCCATCTAGATCTGGGTTCTCCTGGTATCTTGTCTCAAGTGTTACCACCCAAGTCCACACATGTCCCCCTCAGCATTCCTCATTAACACTCTATGCATCATGGTCATGAGGTCCTCATACTGCAAATGTAAAGTAGGTAAAAATGGTGACTCTGACTTTTTTCTATAACCAAAGGAATTCATAAAGTATTCTGAGGTAAAAGAGTATGCAAGATGTCAGTGGGTGGCAAATACCACAGATAAAGCCATTCAGGATGTCAGAGATCAGCAGTAAGCATTCTGAAAGGCACCATTCAAAGAAACTGAAGGAAAAGGAATCAGCAAAGTGACTGGACTTGAGATATTCTCGTAGAACCATGTCCCTCAAGTCCATGCCAGAGCACCCCAACTCCGTAGTTTTAGCCAATGCCTCCACAAGTCTACACTTTGGTTAGGAAAGAACCCAAAGGAATGCTGTGACCTTCTTAATCCAAACACATGATTATAGTTGGAACATAGATGTAAAGGAAGTGATCAACAGGGGACCTCAGAGGCATTGTGAAGAACAATGCGTCAAGCTTGTACTAAACTCAGAATTGAGTGTTTGGCTGAACCCTGGACTTCCCTTACAAGCCAAGCCAACTGAGCTCCCATCCCTCTGTGTTGTATATAAAGTTCTCCTCCCATATTTATCCCGAACAAAAACAGCACTGTCTCTTTGGTCCAACTCAAGACTGTCTCCTTTTTAAAAAGGTTAGGAAGTCCCATCAACTGCCTTCTTTATAACACCTTTCTCCCACTCGTACCCCCATTCCAATTGACTTATTCGCCATCAGTTTGATACCGGAGATTAAGTTAAATTAGTACTTAATGGGTCCTAAACTGCTCTGCTATGGATTAGACCATGGCGCGCGTTCTTGATTTAAACAGTAAATTGGATCGCCATTTGCCAACATGGTGATTTGTGCTTTGGCAGCCTTTGCAGATCCATAAGTAAACTAGTAGATTTCCCCGACACAATAATCGGCCTTACTGTCTAGAGTCATCACACATCTTTCTTATACGTTGAATTAATGCAGAGAAGCAGGATGGTTGATGGTTTCATTTGTTGTACCATTAATGAAACATAAAACAGATGTGTGAAACACTGCCTTAGTAATAGAAACTGCATAGAAAATTATTTATCTGCAGAAATCATGTCCTGAATGTAAGGCAGGAACCAAATGTAGTTTTTCTCTTGACAGTACTAGGTCAAACTATATTAAAAAACCTATTAAGCATAAAGTCTCTTGCTGCAGTTAAATATAAAATGCAATTTGTTCTCTCTGTTCAGCACAGCATTAAAATCTTATAAAATCAACAGTACTCTGGACCCACTTGTGTGTGAATCTCACTTCTTTTTTTTCTGGTGACTTCCCAGGTAATTCACTAGAAGACAACAGAGTGAGAGAAACATATGTATTCTCCGAGGTTCTCCCGGTGAAGACCATACTGGAAATGAGGTTCTGGGGGAGGAGATAAAGTCAGCCAGAGAAACTTGGCAGCTGATGCTGGTACTAAGGGAATGTGTCCATCACTTTGATTTTCATCCTTTAATTTTCAAAGGAAAACATGGCATGCTAAACTCAAGAGGGAATATACAACAACCTTCTAAAGAAAGGCTTGGCAGTACCACAAGGTAGAGGTTGTAAATTACAAATCTTTTCTTGACTTGGATCCTTAGTATCGAGTACTCAGAGTAAGTTATGTTCTTGGACACCAATACTTATCACCAGTACCTTTCTAAGAAAAGAGAGGGAAGAGGGAGGGCCAAGATGGCTTAGGAGAATCAAGGTGTTCTGCAAAACATGCCCTCCTGGCAACCTTCCCTCAGTAGTCCTTAGTGACCATGCTAGGTGTTACTGGACATGCTGAATGAAAGGGATACAGAGACGTTTCCCAGGCAGTGTGCCCAACTCCACTGCGCTATCTGTCTTTCCCTGGGAGTCCAGGGAACTTTCCCTGAAATTGTATCTCCCTACGGTCTGGTCCTATGCATGGTAATTTCTACAGTATTGACCTGTTCATTCTACAGACAGATAATCTATGAATTCCAGCCTCAGCCTCCAAGTCCAGCCTGGCCACCCCATAATCCATTTTACTCTCAGTTGGTTGTGTACGCAATTAATCAGGATGTCTCTCCTCTATGCTCTTGTATCTCACACCTGCATTCAGTAACAAAGTTAGGTTAGTATAGCATCATTTACATATGTATTTTTAAAGATGCTTCCTTTAGTAGACTGATTGAAAACAGAGATTTCTGAAGTGTGCATCCCTCGGCACCTTTCACAGTACCTGGTGCATAAGGGCACTCAAGAAATCAGCACTGAATGAATGGATGAATGAATGATTATATCTTGGGAAGGGGCTCTTTTCCTTACAGTCTCATCCCTTTGTAACATAAGTGAGTGGGAAATGAGCCTTGTCAGGAAGACCACTTACAACAGCTTCAGAACTAGTCTGGTGCCCAGAACTTTACACCTTGACCTTTAGCTTCCAGTGAAGGAGCCTAAATACCAACGAGAATTGTGTCCAGTGGCTCTGGTTTATAAGAAACCTAGGCAGGGGTCTTTCCTTCTAGAAATACTTACAAAATTTCTCATTAACCCTGATGATCATCTTAAATATTTCATGATGAAGAATAATTTCAGTTTTAAATAGTTTGACTTGGAAAGAGAAATTCACATGTGTATTCAATCAAAAAATTACTGAGTGTCTCTTGCATGGTGGGCACAGTGTGGGAACTAGAAAGACAAAAACCTCTTTGCTTCAGGAATTCAGGATCCAGTGAGTGAGCAGATATGCAACAGGCATGCACAGGAGACCTAGTCATGATATAGAAACCAAATATTATTATGCAGCATGCCATGCCCAAATAGAGATGAACAAAGTCCATGTATTGCTAGGACATCCTAGAAGAGGAAATTCTAGAAAGGTTCACTTAAGAGGGGATTTGAGCAAGCACACGGGTGGTTAGTGCACTTTAGCTGTTGAAGAAGAAACAGAAAAGAAGAGGAAGAAAGAGAGAAGAAGGAAGAAGAGAAAAAAGGGAGGGAGTGAGGGAGTTAGGAGGGAAAGAAGGAAGGGAGGGAGGGAGGAAGAGTAAAGAAAAAAGAAAGAAGAAAGGAGTTTCTTCTGTCAAAAGGATGAAATCTCCTTTCTGGTAATGCCCGCCATTCACTTGTCTGCCATCATTACCTTTACTTTATGATTACTTCCATTGTTAGGTAATTACACGTGAGCGCCTACAACAGATGGTAAATAATTACTTTTTACCAAATGTCCAAGCCCATGTTTTCACTACCAACAATAATTAATGATCCAGGCAATGGTACTAGCAGCGCCCTGCTGCAGAAGTCCTCCTGCTGCCTGGAATTTTCTACACACTCACAAGAGTACAGGAAAAGGCAGCTGAAGAAATAACAGTGAAAGAGAAGCATCAGGGAGCAGAACAGGATTTGGATTAGGTGTGAAGGCAAACACCTATGTGTCTAATTCCACTGTTTCCTCTCACTGGCCTTAAAATTGTTGGCTGCCCACAGTGCATCAGAGGCTGTCCTCAAACTTCCTGATACATATTTGTTCTGGTAATTTACAGACATCTAGACATATTTATTAGCTCTCTTAAGGAAAAGAAATCTGGGAACATAAAGTCTAAAATCCTTGCTTATGCAAAGAAACAATCCTTGCCAAATGTCCTACACTGCTGGGGACAAAAGTGTTGGAGGGGGGTGGCAACAGGTCACAGTTGTCCATAAAGGGACAAACCTGAGCCTGGAAGGGAAGGAGAAGCAGATGTTTTCATTCAGACAGATTTCTCCTGGGGTGGACTTGGGGACATGTGCTGCATTGATTCAAGGCTGGGTCAAAGACACTATGGAAGAGGACACCTTGAAGAAGAAGGGCCAGCGAAGGTGCGGGGGCTGTGAGAAAGCCGACAGTCTTCCTCCCAGGGTGGTACCATTATTGCTAGAAGTCATTTACTGTTGAACAAATGGGAAAGGCGTAAGTTTCTTTGGAATCATGACTCCACAAGAGAAAGATCTGCAGTTTATTGAACCATAAAAGATGGCCTGAAATCACCCTTTCTTACATACTGCTGGTAACTCAACCCACCGTGTAAGCAGGCAAATCCTCCCTGCATGCAAAATAAAGGCTGAAACATTCCACAGGCTGCTGGAAGATTTATTTTTCTTCAACTGTGAGTCCGCTCAACTAGAACGAGCCTCGCATCAGGGATCACACTTTCTGTAAATGCTTCTCCAAAAAACTTTTCTTTGTGTTCCTTTGACCTATAATCTTAGAGGAAGGTGCTGCTCCTCTTACTATTGTGACAACCTAAACATAAGCTGTGAATGCCAGGAACCTCACAGCGAATCTCTTCTGAAGAGATATCTGACGGGTCCAAACTGTAGCTTGAGACCGCCAGTCTTTGCTCCCCAGCAGAGGAAAATCGATCCCATTCCTTTTTCAGCATCAGTGAAGTGACTGCTAGGCAGTGTGCGTTTAATGGGTTAGAGTTTGCAGGAGGAGGAGCTAGTTTTTAGTTCCACAGTGCCTTGAGCTCTCTAGGCATGGTTAATGGGAGAACAGGATGGGAGAGGAGGCCTCACTTATGGTGGTACTTTTCTTTCCTTCTTTGCAAGTCCTGGAAAAGTTGAAGGTTCAGAGCATGGCTTGGTCATGACAGCCGGTTTGGAGAAATGCCAGGCTGAGGTGTGCAGTCTTACTGAGGACTCCTGAACTGAAACAGGGATCCTGTTCCTGCCACCGAGGATAAACATTTCTAATTCTTCTGCCTACGTTGAAAGGGTACAGTCTCCAGGGACACTGACTTAGCAGTGCTTACTTGCATTGAATCAAGACCCCCAACCTGGGCTAGACCTTGACTTCTCCTGGAGGAACTCACTGGAGTAAGGCAGTGACAGATGAGGAAGGAGAGGTTGGCAGAAAACCTTCCATGTTAAGCTAAGAAGTCAAATTTTTATCCTATAGAGAATGGAGAACCATCGAAGAATATTTAACTGGGGAATGACATGATCAGATTGGTGTTTTAGATAGAACATTGTGGCAGCTGAGCTAGGATGGATTTGAGGGCAGTAAAATGGGAGAGACCAGTGAAGGTCTCTATTAAAAATTTGGAGGACAGCATTAGGACTCAGGTATGTCTAGCCATCTGTTGACTCTTTCACTTTAGTTTTCCACAAGGAAATACAACTTTATCCTCTCAACTCAAAACTATGCTTCTCCTGAATTCCCTGCCTTCATGAAAATTGCTCAACCTCTCTAGTTAAAAGCGTTCTTGACACCCCAAGTTCCCTCCTTTCCCATAATCTATCACCATGACCTGTCCATCTTACCTGCCAAATAGTTCTGAGATCTTCAGATCCATTCCTAAAATCACTGCTCCAGTTCAGGTCTTCATCTTCCCCCACCCCTCACATGGTCCTTGGAGGGTCTATGCGTTCTACAGTGGCAAAGAAATCAGAATGCCCACCCTCATTTGCAAAGACAAGCTGCTATATAGGAAGCCTAACCTACCTGGGAGTTTCAGGTAAGACTCTCTATTTAGGAAATCTAAGATATTTTGTTATAGCAGCCCAAGTGGACTAATAGCTTAGACTGAGCAATTTATCGATAATAGATATGTATTGCTCATCGTTCTGGGGGCTGGGAAGTCCCAGATCAAGGTGCCAGCAGATTTGCTATTTGGTGAAGGCTTGCCTTCTGCTTCTTAGGTGGTACTTCCTTCTGAACCCTCATATGGCAGAAGGGACAAACTGTATCCTCACAAAGTGGGAGATCAGGCTTTCTCAAAGCTGTTGTGTAAGATCACTAATCTTATCCATGAGAAGAGAGCCCTCATGACCTAATCCCAAAGGACCCACTTAATACTCTTGCAATGGTGATTAGGTTTCAGCATACGAATTTGAGGGGAACACAAACATTCAGACAATAGCAGTGTCCATCTTTGCTTATCCCTATCAAAGCATTTTCCACATTTGGCATTATATGGCATTAACTATTACAGTATATGTCTTTCTGTCTAGACCAAGAGTCAGTAAACTCCAGCCTGTGGGACAAATCTGGCCTGCCACCTGTTCTTGCAAAGAAAGTTTTATTAGAAGGTAGTCATGCACAATCATTTACATATTAACTAGGGTTGTTTGGTCCCTACACAAAGGCAGAGTTTAGTAGTTCCAACAGAGAGTGGGTGGTTCACAAAGCCTGAAGCATTTACTACCTGGGCCTTTTTTTTATTTTGAGTTGGAGTCTCACTCTGTTGCCCAGACTGGAGTACAGTGGCCACTCCCGGCCACCACAGCCTTGACCTGCTGGGCTCTGGTGATCCTTCCATCTTAGTCTTACAAGTAGCTAGAACTACAGGCGTGCGCTACCACACCCGGCTAATTTTTTGATTTATTGTAGAGATGAGGTCTCATCAAGTTGCCCAGGTGGGTCTCGAACCCGCGGGCTCAGGCAATCCACTCACCTCAGCCTCCCAAGGCACGGGATTACAGGCTGAGCCACCGAGCCTGGCTGCTACCTGGGCCTTTACAGAAAAAGTTTGCTGACCCCATCCTAGACTATAAACTATCAGAGGTGGAAGAGGTGTGCTGATATGAATGTTGTATCCCTGGGATGTAGCCCAGTGCCTGGAACTAAATACAAGTGTGTTGTGTGTGTGTTGGGACAACCTACCTGTTAAGACTGACTCAGTGATACTAAGGAAGATAAATCATAGCATGATTCCCATAAACCTAAGAGCAGATGTTGAGATCACTGCTTTCCCTCTCAGATGATGATCTCCATTATTATTACTTAACAATGCTTAGCTCCCTTTCTGGCAGAGTCTCAAACATCTCAGTTCATCACGCCTAGGAGTGGTATGGCCTGCAACCCATGCACCCCAACAATGCCACCCATCCTTCAGCAGATGGGTTCTAGTTTGGCTGCTGTCGGATCCACAGGAGGAGAAAAAGTTAGACTCCCATAAGGCATTGCAATCTTGGTTAAGCTGTGTCGTTGTACCACTTCAATAAGTTTCGATGGTTGAGTCTAATGATTTCAGAGATAAAGAATGGATTTAGACATGACTTTCTAGAAGCAAAACATTTTTCTGACATGAGGGCCTAGACCTGTCTATTGGTCACTTTAGAGGTCGAGCACTGTGCCAGGCACTTTGCAAACATCAGTTCTCTGTGCGGGTTTTGCTCACTTCTGTTGTGCCTGATGTATGGTAGGTACTCAAAAAATATTTGTCAATGAAAATTCATTTAATTATTTTATATCATCTTTTCTACCATCCTGTGAGCTATGCCTTACTATTTCCCATCTTACAGATGAGTAAGCTGGGCTAGGGAGGTCCTACAACAAAACTGGCCAGTGTCAAGGGTGAGATTTAAATCCAAGTCTTTGTGGCTTAGAAGCCTGCCCATGGTATCAAGATCTGGACTGAGAGGAGTGCCCTTTGGGGGCCTAGCATCCTTACCTTCCTTATTTCAGAGTTAGAAACATAAAGGACAAACTTCCCAGGTCACTATTTCTCATGTTATAAAGATGATCCTTGAATTATGATGGTTTTACCTCCCGATAAGCCCTTCTTAAGTTAGAAATATCCTAAGATAGAAACGCATGTAATATACCTAAACTGTTGAACATCATAGCTTAGGGTAGCCTACCTTAAACATACTCAGAACACTTAGATTAGTTTACAGTTGGGCAAAATCAACTAACACAAAGGCGATTTTACAATGAAGTGTTGAATATCTCATGTAGTTTATTGAATATTGTACTTAAAGTGGAAAGCAGAACGGTTGTATGGTCACTTAAAATATGGTTTCTACTGAATGTGTATCTCTTTCACACCCTGGTCGGGGGTGTCTGTAATCACCCTTGGTGTGATTCCCAAAGCCGAATTTTCAAAGAGCTGAGCTTAATTCTTTGCATAAAAGCACTACAAAACCCCCTGGGAATTCTGTGTTGCCGGCACAGGTTTTGGCATAGTCTCTGAAAATTCTGAAGACAGTAACCTCTCTCCCATGCACTGTAGAGAATCCTGGGCTTGCCTAAGGCTACACCATGTTCCATTCAAGCACAATGGTAATAGGGCAATTGAGCTGTACGCAGGCTTTTCAAAAGGCTCCAGTATAATGTAGCGATTGTGTCATAGACAACAATAATAAAGAAAAAAACCTCCCAGCCAACTCTCTTCACATGACTGGACAGAGAAAACAAGCAAACACAAAACTGACTGAGACTGCCCCCACGGCTGCCTCCCCAGAAGGCAGGTTCCCAAACCATTGCTTGGTGCTCTATGTCACAAATCGAATGAAGATTGCAAATGTCCCTATCAGCACAGCAAGTGAATCTAATTTGTGATTTCCATTCCCTTCACTCTGAGCTCTATTTATGGATGACCTTTGGCGTCACTTCCATTTCCAAAATATATCATTAGGTTGAAAAAAAACACCTCAGCAGGTAGGATTAAAACTGATCATGTGGAAGTTTCTACTTGTGTTTCTAACACTTTTTTACCCAGGCTGAAAACCAGACTTTGTGCTTTTCTTCCTCCAGAGATAATCTTCAATTTAATGAGCTACAGAAAGCAGCCTGCCAGCAAAAAAACAAACATTTATTAAAGCCTCAATAAATAGTAATTCACTGAAGATAAGATTCTTCCTCCTGAAAGTCTAAACGCCTTCTAAAAATTATTTCAGAACTATGTTGCAAAGGATTAAAATAGATTGAGTACTTAAGTCTTCTGTTGTTCATGTTCAACTTAGTATCCCCTTGAGAATATTAAACCAAGCAGAAGGGGAAAAGCTACAGAGATAACCAATGTAAAATCTGCTGGAAACTCCTGAGAGAGAGAAACGAGTTTTGCGTGAGTCTGCTCTTTTTCCTCCTTTCTCCTTCTTGCTTTCCATTTGGCTCTGGTCCTGGTTTTGCTTGCTTTGAGGACTTTGGGATGAATAACAGGCAAGACTCTGGGTGATTCTTTGAGGTCAGAAAAGCTTCCGTCTGTCAATGCTGGATGAGAAAGTGGGTGACATGGAAGTCTATGGTCTAAATGCCTTCAGACCTAGTGAGCTTGAGCTCTTTGAAATGGCCTGGTTTGGGTGGACAGGCAAAAAGACTCGCAATAACGTTGAGTAACTTGGCATTTTCCAGTTCATACTTCTTCTTGTACTGGAATTCCTTCAGTAATAGGAGACGGTTTCCTTCTGTTCTTAAATATGGTCCTCAGAAGCAAAGGACAAGAGTTGGAAGGGATCTTGGCCATCACCTTTGTCCAATCTTCTCATTGTACATATGCTTAAAATCTCCTCCACTTTAAATAAAATATCTCTTGTGTACGCTCTGCCTCTTTAGGCTCCTTATTCCACTGCAAACACATTGAAAAGTAGCTGGTACTCACTGACTCAAACACCGCACAGCCTGCCTGCAATCCTGCCTTGTCTTTCTGTAATCTATCTTTTATGTATCATGCTTAGAAATCTCTCATTGCAAAATCATCAATAATCCCCCAGTTGCCAAAAGCAATGAACGCTTTCCCAGTTAGTGCTTGAATTTTTGCCAGTTGGATGCCGCTCCCTGCTCCTTTGGGAAACTTTCCCCTTCGGGTTTTGGTGACCCCCTCAAAAACTTCTGGCTCTCCCACTTCCTTGACAGCCCCTGCTCAGTCTCTTGCTGGTTCTTCTTTCAGTATGTCTATAAATGTGGCTTCATCCATGTGGCTTTGTCCTTGATCTCATACGCTTTTTGCTCTGTGCATTCCATTTGGCTGCTCTCATCAGTTCCCCTGACATCAACCATCATCTTCATGGAACTCTTTTTTCATGGGTATACCACTAACTTGTACACAGTCCAACAGTTTAAGTTCGTGAGCTCATCCTAGAAAAAGTGCTATCTACTTCATTGCTGAATATCACTATGCTCACCTTTGAAGTCCTTCCCTTGGGAAGTTATGCACTGACACCAGCGTCTAGTTTACCCATCAAAGCAATTTTGGAACTCTTTTTCTGGAATGGCCATCAGCACCATAGTCTTATTAAACTTGACATTTTGAATGTCATCAGAAGGTCTTCCTTTTGTTATTTTGTTTATCTTCAGGTCAGTAAAAAAGTCATTAGAGGCCAGATCAGGTGAGTAGGAAGAGTTTTCCAATACAGTTATTTGAACAGTGCTCCCAACCTAAATGCATGGTGGCAGGTTCGAGAACTTTTTTTTTTTTTGAGTTGGATTCTCACTCTGTCACCCAGACTGGAGTGCAGTGGCCACTCCCAGACACCGCGGCCTTGACCTGCTAGGCTCCGGCGATCCTTCCACTTCATCCTTCCGAGTAGCTGGAACTACAGGGGTGCGCAACCACGCCTGGCTCATTTTTGATTTATTGTAGAGGTGAGGTCTCGCCAAGTTGCCCAGGCGGGTCTCGAACCTGCGGGCTGAGGCAATCTACTCACCTCAGCCTCCCAAAGGCGCGAGATTACAGGCTGAGCCACCGAGCCCGGCTAGGTTCGAGAACTTAATTGTCAGACCTCAACAAATAACAATGACAGCTCTGATGGTCATTCCAGAGAAAGAGTTCCAAAATTGCTTTGATGAGTGGACTAGAGGCTGGCGTTGGTGCATAGCTTCCCAAAGGGAGTACTTCAAAGGTAAGTGTAATGATATTCAGCAATGAGGTATGTAGCACTTTTTCTAGAATGGTTTGCAAATCCAATTGTTGGACCTCATACTCCTCAGCTCCATCATACGGCATCTATTGCCCACAGCCATCTTCACTTGGCCACCTCTTGGGCACTTTAACAACCGGTACCAAACAGAAATCAGTTATCTTTCTCCTATTCAAAGACTTTCCTCTCAAGGTCCTTGTAACTCTATCAATATATAAAGTAAGAATCTTTGGGGATAACCTGACATCTGCTTCTCACCACACATCCCACATCTAATTAATCACCAACTTCTTCTAATTCTTCATTCTGTAAAACTTTGGGCTCTGCCTTGTACTACCACTGTCTTCTGTATCTTACCTACCCTATTGTAGCACTCTTCCCACTGACCTCCTGCTTCCACCTCCAATGTCTCCAACCCATATTCCCTGCCTAGGTCAGAATTCCATATGCACTGGTCTGGCCTGGCAACTCCGGTTTTTAAAAACCTTCATCATCTGCAGGATAAGTACAGTCTCCTGAGCCTGACAGAAAAAGCTCATTCTTACTTAGCTCCTGTCTACTTTTGAACCTGGCTGCTGTCCCCTTGTCCTCATGCAGTCATTCCAAATCATGCTCAATTTCCAATATCTTTCATGAAGTCTTCACCCTGCACCTTTGCATGTGGTATTTCATCTGCCTTGCAGGTTCTTGACTTCCTGATGAGCACCCACTCATTCTTGAAGATTGCTCAGACTTCTTCCCCTCTGCGCATTCTTCCTTGATCTCTCCCAGACATCGTTAATTGCTCTGTTCTCAGTATTTGCATAACATTTTGACTAAGCCTTTATTAACATTTATCTCACAATTTAGTAATTATTTATTTACAAGGCTGCTTCTCCAGCTACAGTAAGATCTGTGAGAGCAAGAAGCTTACCTTTTTTATCTTTTGAATTTCCAGTACCTAGTAGACTCTCTATAAACATAATTAGAAAATGGATTTTAAAAAATGGAGGTTCCAGAGAAGTGAAGTAGATTTTCCCAGTGACACAGCTAGTCAGTGGTAAATTTTAGGCTACAGCTGCAATCTTCTGCTCTGTCTCTATGTCTCTGTGTCTCACTTATCACATAACTGCTGAGGCCTGAATTTCAACTCTTCCATGGGGTGAGGCAGGCTGAGATTGGTTTATAAACTCTTATATACCAGATGTATAACCAGTAGAGAAGAACTTGGGCACAGGTAACATGGAATGGAATCCAGATACCAGAACAGGTTTACAAAACAGAGAGAATGGGTGAGGGAGGTTGAGACGAGGGGTGGTTTGCATAACATCCTTGCTTCTCCGCCATGTCATACTCTAAAAGTTAGGCATTTTCAAAATGACAGTATTAAACATCTCCCTCGTGTTGCATTTCCATTTTGTTTTATTTCCCAACTCCATTTTTCTTCATTTTCAGCTGTACTTTTCTGTGTTCATAAAAAAAAAAAAGTGACCCTGAGTGGATGATTGGCCAATGCCACCCACTTTAGACAGAGAAAGGCATCTGTTGATGCATTCAAGGTCTGTTTAGAACTTGGAAGGTCGGCAGCTCCTCCCTGAAGCCTCCCTCACAGGTAGTTGAAAGCCCATGTCTGAGAGGATGCCCTTGGGCTGGGCTGCCGGGTTTACACATCTGTTCATTTCTGACCTGGCCTCAAAGGAGGTATTGAAATGTGCTTCAACCCTTTATTTTTTCCATCCTAATTAACCAAAGTGTTTAATAAGTAACAAGGATGTTTCCAGTAATTTAGCACTTCATTAGTAATTTGTTCTATTATAATATGTATCACCAAAATCAACTCAATTCAGACAACCATTTGCTGCCTTCGCAAAGGATAATGACTTCTAATTCCCGTTACTTGAGCATCTCATAAACCTTATAAGTGGTTTGCTACTTTTCATTAAAGTATATCTCAGAGAGATTTTGGACTTTGCAAAAAAGTAAATAAAACCCCATGAAAATTCAGCCACAGATAAGCAAATAAAATTGAATCAACACACATAGAATATCCCCTTGGGGACACTACACCGTGACTGTGCTGGGATAGGCTTTGTGTTTTTGCATAAAACAAAGCCCATTGCTTAAATCAGTGAATTTTAATTTTGCCTGCTCAGATACCTGAGGGACCTAGAAACTTCATCCCTATTTCATGGAGATGTGGCCTTATGAAATTGGATAACGTTGTGAGAGGGTGTCTAAATATTTCATAATGTGGTTGAGAAGGATTTTCAAGTCAACAGGCTGTGTTTGGGGCAGAAACTGGTTCACATGATAGCTTGCACCCAACTAATAGTGAGATCTGACTTTGGTTTCTGGCTTCAAGTTTATGTTCTCTGTTTGCATTACTTCTTGCATCTTCCCCCCAGCACCTGGTCCAGCGTTGAGCACATAGTAGGTAGGTCAATGCTCAGCTGCTTGATTCCAGATTGCTGTTACTTAGTGTGAAAGGAGAGAATACCATGATACTGTGAGCTAGTTGCTGTACAAAGATGAACAATGCCACTTCATTTGTCCAATGATTGGAGCTTATTCTTTTAAGTAGCAAAATTTGACCATTTTATGTTAGCCAATGTTGAAGAAAATTATTCTGGAATATAATGCATATTTCTTTGTCTTCCCATAAAGAGAAGACAGAGTATTACTTAGCTTCCTATACTTAAAGGTCAAGATGGAAAGCAGGACTCAAGATATGAAGTGATAGCAAGACTTATGAAAGAGAAAACTGGGTGAGAGGCACAACATAAGGCAAAATGGCAAGTGACCTGCAACCAAAAGGGCGTGGCTTTACTTCTTTCCCATGAGAAAGTTGTGGCATCTAACTGTATCAATGTGTATAGAAGCTGAAACTTTCCCCCCTTTTATGGTATGATAGTCTGTGATTTAAGGGAGGTTCAGTGGGTTCCCTCATAGTGTCCCTTCTTTGATTCTGACATTTCAAAAAACAGGGTCTCAGTCAGATATTGCCACATAACAAGTAACCCCCAAACTCAATTACTTAAACCAGTAACTATTTATTATGGCTTATGAGTGTATGGATGAGCTGAGTGGATATTCTGGTCTTAACTGGGCTCAGTTATATACTAGGAGGCATCTATGAGTTAGATAGACACCTCTGGGGAGTCTTGGCAAGTATCTCTTAAATTTGGGGGAGTGGTGGTTGGCTGTTGGTTGATCTGAGATGACTTTGACTGAGAGAACTTAGCTTTCCTCCACATGGTCCCTCATGCTCCAGCAGGCTAGCCTGGTTTTGTTTATATGTGGGATTCAAGAGAGCAAGTAAAAGCATGAAATGTCTCTTGAGGTCTAGGCTCAGAATTGATATACTACCACAGCACTATAATCTATGGGCCTAAGCAAGTTAGTCAATCCAGATTTAAGGGTGGGGAAATAGATTCCACTTCTTCATGGGAAGAGCGACAAAGTAACACTACTAAGGTCATGGATTCTGGGAAAGGAATAAGTGGGGCCATTTTGCAATCTACCACAAATACTATCCTTGAAAGTAGTGAAAAATCCAGTGTTTTCCTAGTATACTTTGGCACAGTTCATGTCTCTGGGGTCCCCTAGGTCAAGTCATGAATGTGCATACCCACTTCTGTGCAAAAGACCCAGATGTCAGGCTTCAAAGGCTTTCCTCAACCTCTCTTAGTAGGTTGTAGGTTGTCTGGTCTTTCTGCTTGCATAGGAGTGGAAGTCAGCCAAACCAAGGGCCATAAGGACAAATGCCCATTAAACAATGCTGGTCTGCTTTACTGGCCATAATCATCATATAGATCACTGATATTGATGGATCTGCCCTGGTCAACAGAAAGATTCATTGGAACAGAGTGGTTGGCAGGCCGCCATGTCCAGTGAAAGTGCCATATGCTCTGATGTCACGTTAATAAACATTTAATACAGTGCTGGGTGCTGGGATATGCTTGGGGTTACAAGTCATTGGAATACTTTGTGAGTTCCCTTCTCCTTTCCAGAAGTGAAACTGGCTTTTCTTAAGTAAATATGAGTCTCGTCTGTATCTTGGGATACAATCTTTAGTATTTTCAAACTCTACCACCTTGGGAATGAGGAAGGAACTCCCACTTTTTTGACTTTGCAGTAGAAAAAAGATTTTCTTCTCTGTCTCAATTCCAATTATAGAAACCCAAGAAAGACTATTATGTTGCAGTGAACATGGGAGTGCAGATGTCTTCTTGAGATACTGATTTCAATTCTTCTGGATATATACCCAGAAGTGGAAATGCTGGGTCATATGGTAGTCTTCTTTTTTAATTTCTGGCATCACCTCCTTACTGTTTTCCACAGTGGCTGCACCTTTATGCATTCCCACCACCAATATACAAGGGTTCTAATTTCTCTACATCTTCATTATCTTTGTTATCTTTTTTTTTGATAATAGCCATTCTAACAGATGTAAGGTGTTATCTCATTATGGTTTTAATTTGCATTGCCCTGATGATTAGTGATATTGAGCACCTTTTCATATACTGTTGGCCACTTGTGTGTCTTTTGCAGAGAATTTTCTATATCCAAGTTCTTTGCCTGTTTTTAAAAGGAGTTATTTATGTATCTGCAACTGAGTTATAGGAGTTCCTTACATATTTTGGATATTAACCCCTTATCAGATTATTCACAATAGCCAAGATATAGAAACAATTTAAATGTCCATCATGGGGCAAAATTGATAAAGAATATACATACAGTGGACTGTTATTCAGCCTTGGAAAAGAAAGAAGTCCTACCACAAGCAACAACATGGGTGAGCCTGGAGAACATGACACTTACTGAAATAAACCAGGCACAGAAGGGACAAATATTTGATTTATTTTTATAGCACTTTTTTGTCGGAGACTCACTCTGTCACCCAAGCTGGAGTGCAGTGGCATGCTCATGGCCACCGCAGCTTTGACCTGTTGGGCTCAGGTGATCTTTCACCTCAGTCTTGCAAGTAGCTGGAACTACAGGTGTGTGCCACCATGCCCAGATAATTTTTCTTGATTTATTGTAGAGATGAGGTGTCACCAAGTTGCCCAGGCTGGTCTGGAACCCGTGGGCTCAGGCAATCTTCTCACTTTGGCCTCCCAAAGTGCTGGGATTATAGGCGTGAGCCACAGCCTTGATTTATTTTTGATCTACTTATATGAGGTATCTGAAATAGTCCAACTCATAGAAACAGAAAATAGAATGGCGGTTGCCAGGTGCTGGGGAGAGGAGGAAATAAACAGTGAAGAGTTTCTGTTTGATAAGTGTAAAGTTTCAGTTATTCAGGATCAATACGTTGTAGATATTTGCTGTACAACATGGTGCCTGTAGTTAACAATACTGTATTGCTCACTTAAAAAAAATACTGAGCCTAGATCTCATGCTGTGTTCTTAGTATACACACACACAAAACCAAAACCAAATCCAAACAAAAAACAACAAAGAGACACAAGAAAGCTTAGAGAGGTGGCAGATATGTTTATTACCATGATGGTGGTGATGATATCATGGGTGTATGTGTATGTTTAAACTCATCAAACTGTATACATTAGATATAAAGTTTTTTTTTTGTTTTGAGAAAGTAGGATTTATTGAGAGGACAGAAAAGCTCCCATAGTGGGAGGGGACCCGAAGGGGTTGCTTGTACAGTATTTTTGTATCTCAATCATATCTCACTAAAGCTGTCTAGAAAACAACCCAGGAAGGGTTCTGGCAGGACCACGTTGGGCCTGGGTGCCTGCCACAGTTATAGCGCCTTAACTGGACAGTTTCTATGGCAATCTGTGTCTGAAGATCAGTTATTAGAAAGATGCAAGGGAATGGTCCAGGGGTGGGGGTAAGAGGTGGAGGCAGTAGCAGTGGGCCTGGAAGCACAATAGATAAAACAATATTTCTCTATTTGATATATTCTGGTTTATTTGGACTAGCTTGCAGGTGCCATTTGGCTAGCAAAGACAAGTTTTCAAACAATTCAAATACAGTAAAATATTGAAGAGCTACATATGGTATTTACTCTGTCTTTGATTATAAATTTTTAGGTATGTTTGGAATCTATAATGAAGTAAAGATGAATTACTGATTATATTCTGAAATATGCTTTTCTGAATAAACCCCAATACCAGTTCTCTAACTTGTACCAACAAGTTATGTATTTTCTTTCTTGTTTTGTTTTTTTTTTGGAGTTGGAGTCTTACTCTGTCGCCCAGGCTGGATGCTCCCAGCCACCACAGCCTCGACCTTGTTCACTTGAAAAATATACTGAGCCTAGATGCTTCTGCCTCAGCCTTCCAAGAAGCTGGAACTATAAATGTGCACTACCATGCCTGGCTAATTTTTTGATTTATTGTAGAAATGAGGTCTTGCCAAGTTGCCCAGGCTGTTCTCGAACCTGTGGACTCGAGCGATCCCCTCACCTCGGCCTCCCAAAGTGCTGGGATTACAGGCTTGAGCCACCATGCCTAGGATACATATTCTCATAAATTCTACATTAACACGATAATTTGAGATCTCTGACTTGTTGACATCTGGATGGATGGGGGTTTATCTCATTAACAGAGCTGGCCTACTGGAAGAACCTCTGACATGCCTAATCGTAGCTGCGGTCTTTGCCATGGTACTGTTCAACTCTCCCGGCCCTCCCTACTCTGAGCACTACTTTTTCAGCTCCAGTCAATCTCGTGAGCCCTCAGTCCTCATATGGCCCATCTGTTCATTGCCTGGGTGCACTCTATGGAAAAGAGTAAGAACATTATGGCCAAGCTTTATAGAGGAAAACAAGCTAATAATGGTCCCAGTGCATAACTTCGACATTACCCATTCCATGAATAGTAGTCCAAAGGAAGCGCATGTACCAAGTGAGAGGGAAGAGAATAACTGCTGCTTAGGGTTTTCAATGCTCCAACTTCAGAAGCCTCTCACTGCTAAATAAAAATGTCTCCAGTGTGTGGCTCCCAAACAATTCCAGAAAGCACCTGAGACTGTCCCGTGCTGCATTTCGAATGTAACCCTTTCACAGCTGCCCTTTCCTTGAGTGAGACCACCAGGTTCCCTAAAAGGTCTCAACACCAATCTCTTCCTTCTATCCACCCCCCCATCCCCGCCATCACCACTGGCTTCCTGGATGTCACTGATGCCAGGACTGGCTCATCTATGCTTTGCCGAGTCAAGGCAGTAAAGGTTATTGTATTTGGGAGCAACAGGATTTTCTGAGCAAAACTGGTAACTTCAAGCAAATGAGGTTAAAAAACAAACAAGTGAGAAAATCAGCACTTACTTTCCTTGTCCTCCTCCTTTTCCTCTTCCTCCTCCTCCTCCTCCTCCTCACACCTCCTCCTTCTTCTCTTTACCTAGCTTTCTTGAGTAGGAGTTGGGTTCCCATTGCCAGATTGCCCTGTAAGAATCCAGGCCCCTTAATGTGCACCAAATAAGCATTTGCAAGTCAGAGATTTCTAAGCAGCAGCAAAGCACAGGATTTTCCTAGTAAAAGGCTGCTTTTCTTGGCTTACTCTCGGTGACATCTTCCCTGGTTGGCACAGAACTGCCTCTGCTATCTCTTCGTGAGCCTGTTGCCTGTCCTTTAAAAGGTATAAATATTGACATAAGAGCTTGTAGTTCAGGGTTTCTGTATGGCATTATTTCACCTTTCCCTGGGTACCAGGAATGCCCCCTACCCCCCATGCAATTAGCATCAATGGGCTGCTTGCTGGCACTGTTAAAGAGGAAACAGGGGAACTGCATTGGTTTCTGCTGTTGTGTTTGCTTATTTTCCCCAGCTTGCACACAGAACATAAGAGGACATGCTCTGACTACTGCTGTTAAAACCTGATTGCTGCCTCTGCATTATTAAGAACGACAACGTGGGAGCCCTTTTGTTCTTTGATCTCTGAGGGAACAGCCAACTCAGCCCTCCCTCGTTGAAGTCAGATGCCCTTCCTCCCTCACATATACCTTGACTCCAAAACTATGCATATGGGTTGAACAAATAGTCTGAGGAAGGCTCCATTTGTAGAACATTTTGATGCGCTGGTTTGGTTCATCTTGCCTTATTTCAACAAACATTTGCACTTGGGGTTGCACAGAAACAAAATTGCTGTTCCTACTTTCAAGGAGCTCACAGTCCATGGTGGAGAAATAGATTAAATAAATTAAAATGAGTTTGAAGCAATCCACAAGAAGGAACTTCGAAGCTACTACAAAGAAGAGGGCCTTACTTCTGCCAGGGTAAAACAAGAGACCTTTCTAGGGATACTGACAATAGAGCCAAATATAGGAAGAGGATGCATTTTTCATTTGCTCATAGGTATTAACATTTCCATGTACTAGGTAGATAAGGACTTCAGCAAGCATGCGGATAGGACATGAGAGTGATGTGTGGTGGATGGAAAAATGCCAGGAAGAGGGGGGATTATGGACAGATGCATAGATAGGCAACAGAAGGTGCTGCATCCTGGAAGCAGCTAAGGCATCAATGCACAGAGCAGAGTGGAAAGGCAGAGACAGGATAGAATTGTGTGAGGATTCGGTGCCAATGGGGTTGAACCTTCTTCTGAGTAGGAGGGGACCTCTTGAGGTTTTTGATAGTGACATAGATCCGTGTTTTAGAGAGCTAAATCTGTCCTGTTTAAGGAAGTCTGGGTGGAGATATGACTTGAAGAAGAAAAATCAATTAGGAAGCTATTGCTATAATTAATGGAGGAGAGTGAAGGCTTGGATCTCAATAAAGGCAGGGATATTGGATTGAAGAAGAGGGCATATGTGTGAGACATATTTAGAGTTTAGAAATGATGGGGCATAGTGCCTGATCAGTGCTGTGGATGAGAGAGGAAGTGAATGGATAGGCTCCAGGATGACTCCAAGTTTTCAGGCTTGGATGACCAGCTGGAAGAGAAGACTTTGGGTAAGAGAAGACAGGGCAAGAGAGAATTTAAGGAAGGAAGGTAATGAGTTATGTTTTGAACAATCTAAGTTTGAAATGCCTGTAAGAATGTCTTTGGGGCAGTCAGAAATATAGGTCTTCACTTTGGGAGAAAGGCTGGATTTGATAGTATCATTTAAGGAACATCTTCATAGGTGGTAGTCAAAATCAAGGGGGTGGATTAAAAAAATGCATGGGAGAGTTTGTGTGAGAAGAAAACAAGGTCAAGACAAAGTATAAGAACAGCAATATTTAAAGGGCAAAGGTTGTTGAAGAGAAGCCAGCACAGAGACCAAGAAGAAGAAGAAACAAAGAAATAGGAGAAGCATAAAAGATCATTCAGAAACTGATGAAAGAGAAAGCTTTAAGAAGGCTGGAATGCAGAGATAAATGCTTTACAGAAATATAAAGAAAGGAAGGAAAAGGGAGAAAAGGAAGAAAGGAGGGAGGGAGAGAGAAAGAAAGGAAAAGAAAAAAAAAGGAAGGAAGAAAGGAAGGAAAGAAAGAAAAGAAAAGAAAGAAACTTCATAGAGGTAAGTAGGTGATGACTCAAGAGAAGTTCTTGGATTTGGTGATTAGGAGATCACTTGAACTTAGAGCAGTTAAGTAGACTTTTAGAAGACATATAGTTCCTTCCCAGTTCAAACTGGTTTATGAGGATTTTTCTTGAAGGAGGCTAATAATAATAATAATAATCTCTTCGATTTGTTTCTTAAAACAAAAATAAAACAAAGCACTCCAACACAGGTCCAGTTTGTTTTAAGTTTTCACAAATTAGTGTGGTTCAATCAACTTTTTGGTCCACAGTTCAGTGCCATTAACACATCACTGTCTTCTGCCTTGAGTTATAGCCTAGCCTTGCATGGAAGAAGAAGCCTCAAGTTGTAGCCTTGAATGGCAATGGCTGGTTTCTGGAAATCGACCTCTGAAAGACCATTTTCCCAGCTGGAGAGTTTGGAACTTCAATGGCTGATCTTGTCACTTCAGAGAACTTCTGTCCAGAGCTCTGATTACAGAATTTTCCAGCTTCAGGGAGCTTACTTCTAAAGATAATATCTATTCCCCTCCCTCACCCCCATTATGGTTGTTTCCTTACATGCCCAGGAGTAAGTATTAAGGGTCTTGGTCAGAGGCGTTTTATAAAATAAATTGGGAAGTTACAACATAGAGTACATGGGGAAATTTATCAAGGGGAGAAGAAAAGAATGGAGAGAGGAAAAATACTGCAGAAAAGAGCCGCAGGTTAACCAAGGAGTTAGAGAGAAGGTAGAAAGTAAACAAGAAAGGGAGAGAAAGATGGTACAGAGAGATAGAAAAGTGAAGGTAAAATATTCTTAGCGGCCCATAGCAGGTGCTCCTGAAATGTTTGTTGACTAAATAAATAAAAATAAAACAAGAAAAAACAAAAGACCACTACAAATATAGCCTTCTCTGATGACCCTCTGCTGATGGAATCCTTTGTCCTCTCCTATTGGTGATCCAGAGGAGGCCTTGAGTTGTAGGTTCAATCCTGCCCCATTCTAGCAGGTAAGATGAAGTATTTTCTGGGTAGTGTGGCTGCCACCTAAGCTTCCCATATTGCAGTGACATGTTGTTCTTTTCATGTTTGCTGGGAACATCACTGATTCAAATGGGCTGGACCCCAAAGACTTCTTGATGGTAAATGACCCCATAAGCTCATACTTTGCAGGGCTATAGCTGACTTGGCTGCCCTTGAAAACTGGTGGATAAGATGCCCCAGGGGCAAACAGAGTGGGTTGGCTCAGAAGCCTTCCTTTCGTTGGGCAGAGAGAAATATCTGCATTCAGATGATGCACTGATGCTAGGGGTCATCTGGTGGGTATAATGGACACTGTTGTTCACCCAGCATCTAATCCAAGACTGATTCTTTCTTTGCAAAGGAATCCCAAATTTGTTCCGAACCCTATCTCTCCCCTGCATGACTCTAGGGAGGGATCTGATTCACCTGAGCAAGTCCTTGTCCTTTCTTCCCTTTGCCACTTATGGACTTAACAATGGGCACGTGTACTGTAAGGGGAAGTCTCCTGCAGGGAGTTACGTCTGATATAAGCACGAAACCAGAAGAGAAGAGGTGAACCGACCTTAGGCACCGCTGGAATCAGGAACTCACACTCCATCAGGATTCTTCTCTCTCTAGGTCTCTTTGGTGATTAGCATCATTCTCTCAGATAGCTTCTCCATGTGAAGTGACTGTGGCTGGCAGGCCCAGGTTAAGACTCATGCAGTATCAGAACCAGAGAGGTGGCTCTACCCCAGCTTCAGTTAGAGAATTCCTAAGAAAAATATAATAATCAGCCTGACTTGGGTTATATGCCCATCCACAGACAAATCATTATGGTCAATGGGATGAAGTTCTATGATTAGTTCTGGGTCCTGGTTTCCACTCCTTAATCCATCACCAGCCACAGAGGTAGAATCCCATACAAACATGGTAGCCTCGAGCTGCTCCCAAAGGAGGTTTCCTGGCAGTTGCTGAGAGAGAAGTATCCTTGCTCTTTATGAAGTTCCACCTGAAGACACTCTCACTTCTAGGGATGGAGCAGATGTTTGTGAGGTATGAGGCCGCTAAAGTCATTTTGCCACCATGGGGGAGGTCAGCCCACCCACAGAAGAGGGCATATCTGCAGATGTGGCAGAAAAATGGATTAGGAGCCTCTGGACTGATCCAACACTGAAGCCTGCCCCTTTCGGGTCTTCAAGTCAATAAGGAACGAGGAAATCACTTTCCTGTTTCCTTAAGCCAGTTCTAATTGGTTGTTTTGTAATTTGCAGCCGAAAGCACCCTACCAGGTGTAGGGTGGGTGGGATGGGACAGGCCCTGTTCTAGGTAAAAGAAGGGATGCTGAGCACCCAAGAAAGTAACCACTAAAATGAGGACGATGCATGTATTACATGGAGAACATTTATGGGGTCAGCTAAACTTGGAGTGGGCAGCCTTGTATTTCTGTGAAAAAATTGAGCAGGTGAGGCAGCCTAACAGTTACTGATCCTCAGAAATAACTCTGCTACTTATTCTAAGAGTGGGAGGCTGGATCTGAGGATGGGGGCACCCTACCACCCCCTGCAGTGCATGGAGGACTTAGCCGCATTATATGCCAACTTTTGGTCCTAGGGGCCAGGAAAACTGGGTTTTCCTTTCTGGACAGTGGATCTTTGGGGGAGGCAAAGCTGACACCTCAGGGTGGGGCCCCTGTAGCTCTTTCTCTGCTTCTTTGGGATAGCTTCTAACATGCGCAAGGCATCACGAAGCAGAGGGCAAGTTAGGGTTAGTGTTACATGGAAAAAGATGGTTCTTTGAAGCAAGAGCCTTAGAGAAGGAGCTCTCAGAGGACGGGGAGGGCAGCAGGGCAAGTTTCTGCATCAGTTTAGAAGGTTCCAGCTTGGCCAGCTGCTTGGGAAAATGTTCTTCACCTGGTGCCAGCTTCTCTCCAGACCTCTGTGCCCCAGGGAGCCTTCTCATCTCTCTTCCTCTCACCCAAGACTCAGGAAAGCCCAGGCTCAGGGGACAATGCTGCCTTGTTTAAGAACTGTGATTTCTCAGTGGCTTCTTGTCTGGGGGCCCGGGAAGCAAGAACTAACTGTGAGGCAAGGAAAGTACTGCCCCAGGAGCTGGGCTGCAATTTCTTTTTGTACCCTGCCAAGCGCCCCTCCAATCTAGGACAGAGGGTCTGCTCCCAGCTGGGAGTCAGAAGGGGCCCTGGCCTTCAGGCTCTCGGAAATGGGAATAGAAGCAGTAGTAACAAGAGCCTCACAGATCCCTCGGGGATGTTGGAGGTATCTGAGTTTGAGAATTGTTCAGCCTAACCGGGTATGCGTGTGTGTGAGTGTGAGTGTGGGTATGTATGTGTGCATCTGTCTATAAACGTGAATGTGTGTGACTCTATGAAATATATATATTTCCTTTCTCTCTGACTTCTTCATGAAAGATAAATAAAGTTGGAACCTTAGATTGGGTAGATCTGATTTGTCAGAAACTGATCTAACCTTCTACAGACCTAAATCTAATTAGATTCCCAGTTCTTGGTCTTACGGCTTTGCTTTATAGAGTTGTAATAGTGAATTGACTAGATTTTGTAGGCAAGCTCTGTTTGCTTGACAAATAATGCCTGGCTTAAGTGTTGCACTTACCAGTTCATGTGCCTTTGTCATTGTTTGTCTATGTCTCTGCTGTAGGTGTGCTAGGCATAAATTTGCAGATTCCAACATATAGGAATGAAAATGCGTGGACTTGTTCTTAGACTACGAGAAGAGCCTTCTAACCAGTTTTCCTATCTCCAAGCCCCAGTGCTCTCTTGCATTATTCCTTGTACTTTTCCACCAGAGTACTCTCCAAAGAGTAGTTATCAATAGTGACTGCCCATTAGAATCATCTGGAGAGCCTTTACAAATACTGATTCCTGTTCTCCATCCTCAGAGGTTGAGGATGGTCTAGGGTAGAGTCTAGGCCAAGGTGACTTTTAAAAGTTCCTCAGATGACCCTGAAATTCAGCCAAGGTGGAGAAGCATGAGCTACAGAAAGCAGACCATGAGCCCTACTGCTCTGGGCATAGGTCAAAGCTGTCCACAACTAGCTTGGAGTTTTCTAGACTTTGCCCATTTTTCGTTAAATGTACCTGTGATTTTGGCTAACTGCACTTAATACATCCGCCATATAAAGGTGATATCTTAAGCTACTTAACAATGAGTTAAATTTCTACTCTGAGAAGGTGCACGCTATTTTTCCTGTGCCTCCCACGCTGCCACACAACCCCATGCTCCAGGGCCCATGTGAACCCCGGTAACGAGAAGACTCATCTAGCTGGACCTTCCACAATGCCTTTCGCCGACAAGTCTTCGCAGGTGTTTGCTGATTTTAACTAGTCGTCACAGGACTGTTTCCTAAAAGGTCCCTTTGATCTTTGTTCAGAACAGATGGTGGCTCTCCCTTGCCCAGTGTGCTGATTCTGAAATGGGTCACAGATGCCCGAGTGGTATAGGAGATTACAACAGAGGGCTCGTGGATGCAATTTTTAAAAAGTAGTTATGTACTTGTTTTACGTTGTCGCATAAATATTAACAGGATACTGGGTACTTCACATACATCAATTATTTTATTTATTTATTTATTTTGAGTTGGAGTCTCACTCTGTCGCCCAGACTGGAGTGCAGTGGCCGCTCCCAGCCTCGACCTGCTGGGCTCTGGCGATCCTTCCGCCTCAGCCTTCCGAGTAGCCGCAATTACAGGCGCGCGCTACCACGCCCGGCTAATTTTTTGATTTATTGTGGAGATGAGGTCTCGCCTGTCCAGGCGGGTCTCAAACCTGCGGGCTCAGGCAATCCACTCACCTCAGCCTCCCAAAGGCGCAGGATTACAGGCTGAGCCACCGAGCCTGGCTCATCAATTATTTTAATCCCCAAAAGTTTTATGAAGTGTGTGTGTGTGTGTGTGTGTGTGTGTGTGTGTGTGTGTGTGTGTTTTGAGTTGGAGTCTCACTCCATCGCCCACGCTGGAGTTCAGTGGCACACTCATGGCCACCCCAACGTTGACCTGCTGGGCTCCGGCAATCCTTCCGCCTCAGCCTTCCAAGTAGCTGGAACTACAGGCGCACGCTATCACGCCCAGCCACCGAGCCTTGCCGAAATGGGTATTTTTTATCTCCATTTTTAAAATGAAGAAAGGGCTCAGAGTGATTGAGATCATTGCCTAAGATCAGGCAGGTGGGATTTGAGTCCAGGTTTTTTTGATTTTGGCCTCAGTGCTGTTTTCCTATTGGGCAGGGAGTCTTAAGAGCCAGTGTGGGCAGGGGCCTCAGAGATCGCTCCTGGAGACAGGGAGGCTGTCAGGTGGTCATGGCCGAGCATGCTCTTTCATGGTCCACTGCAGATGGTACCCGGGAGTCACTGGCCATTAACCCCAAGGTCACGGAGAAACATAGCTGCTGTTGTTCCAGCACGCAAACATGCTTATTTACTCTAGCTAGTGGAAAAACGCCAGTTCCTGTGGGAAAGGATGGGTGGACAGAGTGCAGGGAGGTGAGAAGGGGGAGGGAAGGTAGGGACCAGATGAGGCGTTGTGGCCTTTAATCTTCCAGGAATATACAGTGTGCTCTTTCAGCTCTGGGCCTTTGCACATGCTGTTTTTCTGTCAGTATTCACTTATTCATTCAATAAATACTTCTGAGCCCCTCTTATTTGCTAATCACTCTTGTATATGCTGGGGTAAGAATATCCCACACAGCGTGTACTCTCTAGCTAGTCTTCACATTGGAGTGGGCCAGGGGAGACAAAATATTCATGTAAACAAAATGAGTGAGAAGATCATCCCAGATTTGTGATCTAGTAATCACTAAGAAGAAAATAAACAAGGTAATGGAAAAAACAATAACCTGGCACACCTCCCAGACCTAGTGATCCTTTGAGATATAACCCAGACAGCACCTCCTCGGAGAAGTTCTCCTGACTGGACAAGTCTAGGACAGGCAAGCCTCAAATGTGCTCCGAAGGCACTGGCTCACTACTGCCGACACATTACACTGCCTGTTTTGTTGACTTGTCTGTCTCTCACCTCGCCTGTGTGCTCCTTGAGGCTAAGGACCTGGCACCTGGAAGGTGCCCGACACAGCACAGGTGTTCAACAATTATTTGCTAAATGAATGAATGAATGGATGAATGGATGGATATGTCTGGTGTTCCTCAAGGTTAAACATCAAGTCTATTTTTAGTGCAGTTATCCTCTCAAAACTGTGTGATCTGATTGTATTCTTCCTAACTGCTGCTGGCTTTTTTTTTAAAACATATTTTGGGATTTTAATGAATGAGAATGATTTGCACTGCAGCATATGGCTACTTTAATTAAGAAAAGGGTATCATTTTAGTAGCATAATAAATAGTATATAATTTATCAGGCCTCATGTGTATTTTACAAGTATACCATGTGGGCTATATAAATCTTTCTATAATTGGGAGGGGTGGAAAGAATCCCTCTTGATCTGATGCAAGACAGGGCATGGAAAAAATGAGCTGGACATCCTGATTGCCCTGAAAGAGGCACCTAACTGCGTTGGAGTCATCGGGGGGCTCTTTGGGCACCCTGAAACATGGAGGAGCTAAGAAGAGAGGGTGCATGGGGAAGAGACACCAGCCACTGTTGTAGAACTAAGAGTAGTTATCCGTGTCTGCCACTCATGGAACAAAAGCACTGCTGCTCCCTGAAGAGGTAAGACTTCGTAGAAAGGGGTGCGGCTGGGAGAGTTGGAAAGAGGCCTTGAGCTCCTGGGCTTTGTTGCTAAGCAGTTACCTAGGGCTCGAGAATCAGAAGTCATAGGGGAGAAGAGGAAGACTAAAAATAAAGAGGGAGAAAGCAAGTTTAGCACATGTGGCCAATGCAAAGCCAGTTGTGCTGAGATGAGGCAGAGAAACACCACACAGGTTAGACACAGACTCTGACACAGCTACACAGACAGACAGGGGCTGGTTGGTCCAGGACTTTTCAGGGACAAGACAGGATGTCTTTACCCAGAGGGAGGGGCCCTGTTGCTCTAAGAATACCTAGCATGGTAATGTGGGGACTTTCCTGGGTCAGTGCTCCCCTTCTCTAGGGTCAAGTGTGGCTGTTCCGGATGCTGCAGAAATGGAATGCTTAGGTGCTGAGTCTCCATTCCAATAAACCCTGAACAGAATGTGCTCTAAAGAATAAAATTTCCACTGGGACTGGGAGGGTGAGTCACATTAGACACATAGGAGTGGAGGAAGGGTATACATAGAAATGAAGGGTCAGCGTGCCTCAGGTCATGCCCCATCCTGCTTTCAGGAGCATGCCATGTGAGGGGCATCAGTTATGTCTCTCCATCCTCTATTCCAGAAACTTCAACAAGACACATATTTAAGGGACAGTAGCACAATGGTCCTGGTGGAACAGAGCATCCATGGACAGAGCGTGTCAGCTTATTCTGACATCACACACTTTCGAGAAGTACAAGGAAAACAGAGTGAAGAGTAGATCTAGAAGAGGCTGTAGAGAACTTGAAGGCTTTATCTGTAAATGTTAAAATAGGAAAGTTCATGTCCTGGCATCTATCTGCCATGTGGAAGGCACTGGAGTTAGGAAGTTGGGCTGTATCCTCACTAATTATCAAAGAAATGCAAATCAAAATCACATTGAGATACCACTGACTCCGCCAGGATGGCCATCATCAATAACTCAAAAAACAACAGATGCTGAAGAGGATGTGGGGAAAAGGGAACACTTCTACCCTGTTGGTGGGAGTGTAAACTGGTACAACCTCTGTGGAAAATAGTGTGGTGATTCCTAAAAGATCCAAAAGTCGATCTCCCATACAATCCAGCAATCCTCCTTCTGGGAATATACCTAGAAGAACTCAAATCATTCTAGAAAAAAGATACCTGTGCACGCATGTTTATTGTGGCTCTATTCACAATGGCAAAAGCATGGAACCAACTGCACTTCCCATCGAAAGTAGACTGGATTTTTTAAAAATGTGGTACACATATACATGATGGAATATTACACAGCTATAAAGAAGGACAGAATCATGAACTTCGCAGCAACTTGCAGGGATTTAGAGTTTGTAATGCTCAGCGATCTATCACAAAAACAAAGAACGGAGTATCACATGTCCTCACTCATAAGTGGACCCTGAACAATTATCATAACACTACAAGAAAGGGATTGGCAGTAGTGGGAAACTGCTAAGGGGGTGGTACACACTTCATCAATAAGGGTACCTGATCTCAAACTAGGCGAAGTGGGGGACCAAAGCAAGGCCCAAACTCTACCTGTATAGTGACCATTTGTATACTTAACCCTGAATTGTACCCTACATCTTTAAAATAATTTTTTTTAAAAAGTTGAGCTGTATCGAGATGTATAAGACGCTGTCAAATGGTCACCTGCGTATCTCCATCTGGATGCTCTACTGGCACATTAGACTTCCCCTGGCCAACACACGCCTCCTCATCTGTCTGCCCAAATGTGCCCCTTTCCCTCTTCATTTCCCAGCAAAAGGCACCAGCATGTATCCAATGACCAGAGCTCTAAACTTGTCTTCATTCTAAATAGCTCCCTCACTCTCTATGTTAATAATCAGCAAGTCCCATTGGTTTCGTCATGTAATCCCTTCTTCAATTTCCCAATTCTATATGTCTTTCTTTGAGTATTGCAATAGTCTTCCAACTGTCCTCCCTGCCTCTTGGCCTGTGCCCCTCAGTATCAGACCCCACACTTGCATCAAATTTTCCTTTGCTCAAACTCTACACAAACCCTTCATTAGCTAAGGCCACAGTAGCTATGAATTTTTTAAGCTTTAGAACTTTTTTCCAAATGAAACCCCAATATATAAAAGTGGTAAGAGCCTAGATACTCTGATGAGTGTCCCATCCGGTCAGTCTTGCTCCTTATTCTAAGGTACCACTGAAGAGCCCCAGTGCTTTCACAAACACAGTCTGAAAACTCCCAGAGAGTGTTAGAGCCATTTAACATATTTTATATATCCCTCTGTAATCTAGCCTTGGGCTACCTCTCCTGTCCTACTTCCTGTCACTCTCTCCCTTAGATTTTGGGGTCCAGTGACACTGGACTGCATGTGCTTCTTCCCATACATCCAATGCTTCACCCTCCATCCTCTTGTCAAAATGATTCCCTGCTTGGACCATCCTGTTCTCCTCACTTGCCCCATCAGCTGCATACTTCACTCTGTTCAGACCTCAGCTTCTACCAGAGGGCTCTCTAATCTCCAAGCTGGGACAGCTGATCCCACTCTCCATTCTCTGAGCCTCATGGCTGTTGCTTGACCACAGTCCTGTGTTAAGTTGTGTGCACAGTCTTCCCCCAGGAGATTGTAAGATCCTCCAGGACTGTTCTGTGGCCCAGGCATCTCTATCTTTGGCTTCTAGCACAATGCCCATGCCTGGCACCTACTAGATATTCAATACATCTTCACTGTACTGTGCTCTGGAATGCAGACCAGGTGCCTGCCCTGCCTTCAAGTAGACTGCCCAGAATCGCCCTGTGTTGCCCTATGATCTCAGAGATCACAGAATATGCCTTTCATGCCTAGTGGTAGCAGACTCAGGATCCCTGGCATCTCCTCTAAGGGATTCAGGCTGGCTTGTGTGGGCCCTGAATGATGGATGGCTGCTTCACTTGCGTTCTCCCTGCCAGGCCTAAAGGAAACACCAGCCTTTATCACACATAAAATGACTTCAAATACCTTGGGCATGAAGCCAGTGATCAGGACTGTTGAGCAGTGGAAAGTGATTGCTCCAAGATTCTAACCGACCTGCAGCTTTTTGGGGAAAAGATGAGTGCTGTGGCATGTTTTAAAAGACAGATGCATGTTTCATAACCAACCCCTCCCCCCGCCCGCTGTCTGACAGGATGCTGGTCCACATCTTAGTCAACAGACACTTGGTGCGGGAGACTTGAAGGACAAAAAGCCCCGAGTCACTATGGTGTTTGGGGGAGGCTGTGGTTAAACAGAGGTTTCACAACAGTTGTGGAAAATAATGGTGTTGTGGGCTGAACTATGTTCCCCCTAAAATTTACATGTTGAAGTTTTAGTCCCAGTACCTCAGAATGTGACTGTATTTAAGGACAGACTGTTCTTTAAAGAGGTAAAGTGGACTCATTAGGGTGGACCTTAATCCAATATGACCTGTGTCCTTACAAGAAGAGGAAATTTAGACAAAGATATGCCTGCAGAGGGAAGACCACGTGAGGACGCATTGGGAAGGCAGACATTTACAAGCCCAGAGGCCTCAGAAGAAATCAACTGGATAACACCTTGATCTCAGTCTTCCACCTCCAGCAGTGTGAAAAAACACATTTCTGTTGTGTAAGCCAAGCAGTCTGTGGTACTTTGTTACGTAGCCCTAAATGGGTATGGTGTGGTGACGGTCTCAAGCAAGGGTATGCCACTATGCCTCCTCTCGGCGGGTCTCCTGACACCTTGTCCCCAGGGCAGAGCCCCTCGATTACCTGCTTACAAGCACCTTGTTCTTCTCACTCGGCTCTCAGCACACATTAATGGGAGGAATGCAGGTCGTTACTTCCCTTCCCTGTCTCCCCCACGGGACTCTCGAATTCTCTGAGATAGGTATTGTGCCCTTCTTATTTCCAGTGGCTCATAACGGTGCCCAGAAAACGAGTATTTGTGGAATTGATGAACCGGAGCTGGGCTCTGTCCTGGGTCTTTCCCATCTGTCTCTCCGTCCCAGCCCTTCTGCCTGAGTCCGCTCCTCAGTTTGGTCTGGCTGGGGGCTCTCAGCCCCCCTCCTCTCCAGCTTCCACTGGTGACTGGCAGCGCGGGTAAACAAGCCTTCCCCGGGAGGAGGTTAGGGATGAAGTGGCCTAGTTGGGGAAACAAGATGATTGGTCCCTGTCCGGTCCAGCGATCTGATTGGCTGACTCTCTGACTAGGCTCCTGTGATTGGCTCCCCAGGCAGTAAATAAGGCTAAACAATCCCTTCCCTTCAAGGCATCGCCTGCTAGCTTTCTGGCTGGGAGAGCCGCGCTGGCGGTGGCTGTGGTCTGGTCCCTGTCTTCTGCAACTTCCAGGTGCAGAAACTGCTTACAGCCCTCGGCAAACAGCTCTTCCCTAGACCTGCCTGGGCGGGATTGAGCTGCTGGTCCGTAGGGGTCTAACACAACCTTTCTCTGTAGCGCAAACAAAAGAGCTATTGATATACGCACTCACTGGAGTTGACACTTTAACTCAAGACAGAAGATCAAACCACCTAAATTCTAGCCCGTCTTCGCTCCCATTTTCCTTTGGTTTCCCTCCCGAGGTTAGACCTGTATTGTTCTTTTCCTGCAAGTTAAAAATGGAGGTTACAGCCTAGGCTGTCAAATTAGGAAGGGCTAGTAGTTAGAATGAGTAGTCCTCACCGTTAGCAGCCTAGAAAGGTTCGTTATTCTCCCAGCAGCCCTAGTGATGTTTGGGAGTCTATGGTGATAATGATAATAATAATATAATAATTTACATATTGTAGCTGCTGACAGTCCACACATGATAACAGTTCTGTATACAGTTTTAATCTTACACTAATAGACGTTTTTCATTTGTCCTCAAAATCCTGGTGTAAGTTACTTTTTTTTTTTTTTCTGCTTTACATTTGACATTTTGCAAATAAGGAAAACCTGGTGACTTGGCGATCACAGCTCTGGGGTGGAGTTGGGCTTGTAGACCCCTTAGATGAAAAAGAAGTAGCATTACTATTATTGTGCATGGAGGGTGAATGTATTTGTTGGGGGGGCAGTCCACAAAGTTCAACTCTGCTGAATAGATATCAACACCTGACCCAACTTCCAGGAAGTTAGTTCTGCTTGTCTGTTCCCTGAGTTGCGTGTCCCTGCACTGGACAGGCCTTGAGGGGGTAACAACCTCGGTACATGCTGGGTGAAGGTGATGACCAGAAAGAAAATGTTTCCCTTTTTTCCTGCCTCTTCTCTTCTGCTCAGCACTTTTGTAGAAGCGTGGGAAGGTGAGGTCATTTGTTGTCATTTATTCGCAGGGACTTTCCTGTGTTTCCTTCTCCCTTTCCTCCTCTGTTTAAGTAGGGACCCTTAGAGTGTAGTCCTTAGATCATTTGCTTTTTAGTAAGATTTGAACAGCATGAGCTGACGTGACCATGTCTTGGGTCATGGTACTTTTCGAATCCTTTCTGGACCTCCTCTCATGCTGGGTAGGTTTTCTGTTTGTTTGTTTTCATCGTGCAAAAATAGCACCAACTTAAAAAAAACTGCTTTGTAGAAAATGGAAACTAGGACAAGTACATGAGTATCTGTGAAGGGAAATAACGGTGGCATAAGCTTGAATTCCTGGGCCCTGCCAAAGACTTTGAAAAGTAGTCACCCCTACTCATTGTCCTCAGTGGTACCACGCTGGGTGAGTGCATGCCCGTGCTTCAGAAAGCATCTCCTTTGCGAGTTCTAAGAGTCTCAAAGCTCATCCAAGGGTAGTCATCCATGAGGAAATCCTCATAATGTGCTTGACACAATGTCTGGTACATGGTAAGCCCTCCATAACCATCGGCATCACTATTGTTATTAATAAAAAGGGGGACAGTGAAAGAAAAATGTTGAATTTTTCTTTTTTCTTTCAAATCTCTGAAGCAGGCTCTCTCATTCAGAGTTCAGATTGTCCATCTCAGGAGATGAGGAAACTCTCCTGACTGTCAAAGTGGACAGTGAGATACCTCGGAGGTGGGGTTGGGGGTGTGGCTTCTGGAACCTTCCATGATATAGTAGCTTCAGTGATCACGCTAAGATCATATTATTTTCTTCTAAGTATTTGATTTGGGATGTCACTCCTAGACGAAGCCTGAGATTTTACTAGTCTCTAATTCAGGTGGGTGCTGAAGGCTTATATTCGTTTTCTAGGGCTGCCATAATAAATTACCACAAACTGGGTGACTTAAAACAGCAGAAATGTAGTCTCTCACAGCTCTGAAGGTTAGAAGTACAAAACTAAGGTTCTGGAAGGATCATGCTCCCTTCGAAGTCTCTAGGGAAGAAGACTTTCTAGCTTCTTCCAGCTTCTGCCAGCTCTAGGCATTTCCTGGCTTGTGGTAACATTACTCCCATCTCTGCCTCTGTCATCACATGGTCATCTTCTTTGTGTCTGTTTCTTCTTCTAAGGACACCAGTCATATTGGATTAGGGATCCACCCTACTCTAGTATGACCTCATTCTCATGTAATGGGTTATATCTACTGGTTACAATGATTCTATTTCCAAATAAGGGCACATTCTGAGGTATTGGGATTTGGGACTTCAACATATCCCTTTTGGGGGAAACAATTCAACCTAATCAGGGCTCCTCCATTGTCCACCACAACAGGCCTTGCAGCCAGCAGGGCTCCAGGGCATATCTCAAGCTTCACTTCCAGAGAAGTCATTTCAGAAAGAAGAGGGGCTTGACCGTGGTGCCCTGCCGAGCTTTTGGCCCTGCCCCAGCCAGGGCTGATTAAGCTCTACACACACGTCCCCATCTCATTGTACCCCATATATCCTTGCTCAGTGAGCAGAATGCAGGGCACGCTTAAGAATTCTAACCAGGGCCATGCCTCCAGGCCAGAGCCCTCCCGCCTGGGAGGGTCAGCCCGCTGAATTGGACATAAGTTATCCGCCAGCCTTTTCCTCCCCCAGCTACTCCCCACCGCCTCGGTCCCCTCGCTCCACTGCCAGAAAAGGTTGTCACAGCATAGACACTGTCTCAAATCTCATTGTCTGGAGGACAGAGAGATTGGCTTAGGCTGAGTGACAGTCACAGCTGAGCAGAAAAGGAGAAGGTGGGAGGGAGAGATGAGAGAGAGAAAGAGAGAGAGAGAGAGAGAGAGAGAACAGAGTGAGAACCTGAGCTTAGAGAGATAGGAAGGGACAGGGACAGTCCTGACACCCACAGCAGCTGTTAACCTCCCTGGAGAAAAACCTGGCTCTGCTCCCCGGAGTCCTCTTCCTCTGGTTTGCAGGGAATGTGTGGCCTCAGTTAGCCCTCGGCTCACAGCAATCCTGGACCCCCCAAGGAAGGGACAGCGTAAACTGTCAGTGTGCCATTCCACTATGCAGGCTTGTCTATTATACTCCCAGTTTGCCTCAGAAGGAGAGAGTTGTTGGCTTTTTTTATTTCTTTCCAGAATGATCTAAATGTTCTCTAATTAACCTATTAGTTTTAATTATACACTTGTAGTTATCTATTTGCTAATCTGAAAAAAACGAATACCGTGGATTCAAAGAAAAGATTCCCTACCAGCCCCCACCCTCCCCCCCCACCAAGTGTTTAAATCACTTGTCAACACAGAGGGAATAATAATAATAAAAAGAGTGACATCTGATCAGAGAGCAGGGGAGTGGTGGAGGGGAACAAAGCCCAACAGACATTAGGGCTGAGTGAAGCCTCTTCCATATTCATTAGGGGAGGAGACAACAGCTGAGGTGTCGTCCATGTGTCCCCCCCCCGCCACACCCCCGGCTCTGTCTGGGGCCAGCAGGGCCCGGGGCTGGCCTGTTGGGCAGAGCTGCCTGCTTAGTGTCCCGAGGATCCCACCCTGGTGCCCATAGGACTCCATGGCTCAGGGCCTGCAGAAGGACCCACAAAGACCACACGAGTGCTGCTGTTGTCAGCTTCCGTCTGCCCTTGACAGATGAAGATCATACCTGAGACAGGCTCTTTGAGGGTAGCCAAAATGAGGGACACACACACACACACACACACTTATTTTTGTTTTGTGGAAAAATCAGGGATTATGGTAAGTTGTAACCACCACAGATGCCATTAGTACATCTGTTATGATAACTCACTTGTGGATGACGAAGAATCAGATAGGCTATTATTTGTTTCAATCCTTGTATATAGCCTGCAATTTCACCTCCTTCTCTCTTTGCTGCAGGAAAGCCTGTCAGAATAGAAGGGAGAGGCTGGGCACAGTGGCTCATGCTTGTAATCCCAGCACTTTGGGAAGCCAAGGTGGGAGGATTGCGTGAGCCCAGGAGTTCAAGACCAGTATAGGCAACATAGCGAGACCTCATCTCTACCAAACATAAAAATTAGCCAGGCATGGTGACGTGCGCCTGTAGTCCCAGCGACTCAGGAAGCTGAAGTGGGGGAGTTGCTTGAGCCTAGGAGGTCGAGGCTGCAGCGAGCCATGATTGTGCCACTGCATTCCAGTCTGGGTGATGAAGTTGAGACCCCAACTAAAAAAAAAAAAAGAAAGGAGAGACGGTACAGTTATTACAGGTAGACTCTTTAGTTTATTTCTATATACAAATATGAATACAGATGCTAATTTTAGGCAACATTTATGGTTAGTGTCTATGACAGATATTACACAGAGCACTTGGCATCTTGTCTCATTTTAATCCTTAGAAGATAGAAGGTAGAAGCTATTATTCCATTTTACTAACAGCTTGACTGAGGGTTAACAAGGTAAAGTAACTTGCCCCAAGGTCACAAAAGCAACCAGTGGCAGAACCAGAATTCCGACTGTGTTGGACTCCAAAGTGTCTGCTCAAAACAACCTTGCTATTTTGCTCCCCAAACCAAATTTATGATAAAATAAGAAATTATTATTATTTTTTTTTAGTTGGAGTCTCACTCTGTCACCCAAACTGGAGTGCAGTTGCCGCTCCCAGCCCCCCGCAACCTTGACCTGCTGGGTTCCGGCAATCCTTCCGCCTCTGCCTTCCAAGTAGCTGGAACTACAGGTGCGCGCTACCACGCCCGGCTAATTTTTGATTTATTGTAGAGATGAGGTCTCGCCAAGTTGCCCAGGTGGGTCTCGAACCCGTGGGCTCAGGCAATCCACTCACCTCAGCCTCCCAAAGCGCAGGATTACAGGCTGAGCCACCGAGCCCGGCTGAAATAAGAAATTTCCAAATCTTAGTACTCGCTTTTGGTAGCAAATTACTCATGACATCACCCCTTACATGTGAGCCCAACTGCTGGTGTGGGGTTGAACGCCAGACATCCCATGTGCTGGTCTCAAGCCTCACTCTGCCTTGGAGCCCCAGGCAAGTCACTCACTGGTGCTCACAGGTTACCCCCTAGGACCTCTAGAGTTTGACATGGCTTCAGGCATCTGGCTTTAGTTGAGGGACCCGGCAGAGCTGGGGCTGGAGAGAAGAGCATGAGACATGTACTCTAGGGAGTTTGGGGATCCTGTAGGGCTAGGGGACTTAGGGTAGTGACCCAAGGGCGATTCATTCCTGGTCAGAGGGAACCAAGTAACTGCAGAAGCCCAATCATGGGAAAGGGTTAGGAAAACGCAGTAGGTTGGTTCTCTCTCCAAAAGTCACTGTGGAAGGTTCTTAATGAGTAGTTAAGTTTCAGCCAAGGCTGTGGAGACTGGAGCCCCCAGGCAAGAGACAGGAGCTGGAGGGGTCTTTGACAGGGGCAAGACAGGGAATTAGAAAGTAGGTTAGAGTGGAAGCGCAGAGGATTTAGAAAAGGCCTTGACGCTGAGGTTTTTTTTTTTTTACCAGTTCTCCCAGAAGATTGGGACTTCCCTGAAATTGAATGCAAATTTTGTGCAATCATACATTTTGTTCCCTGACCCCACCACACCACCTTCCCCCAGTCCTAATTAGATTCTATCTGTGGTTGCATCCTAAATAAAGAAGAACCACTGTTCCAAAATCCCCAGTAAAGGACGCATATTTGTCTAATGTAGTGTGGTTGTTTTTCTGGAGCCTTGAGAACAATGACTTCTCTCTCCCAAGTCTAGGGGAAGGCCATTGGATTTCCCCACATGGAGAGGCACAGACTGCCACAAGGTTGCTTCACAAACCACGTTTCAGGTGTGTAAGCTCTGCTCCTTGGCAAGTCAGAAAACACCCTTTGACCCTGATACCTTCAGCAGTTCTCATGGATTGACCATTGCCGAGAAGCGTCTGCTCCTAGGTTATTTCACACCTGCAGATAAACAAGAGTCTGTGTTGCAACCATGCAGGACCTACAAAGAAAGAGTGCTTAAAAAATAATTAAAGGTAATTTGACACTTGCTCCTTTCTTCTCATCTGTGTTCACTGAAGATATATAAAACCCAACGACTCGCACTTTGCTCTGGATCAAACCATCTGCCATTCCAAGCTTGGATATCTCCCCATCCTTCTTCCCTCACTTGGTTCCAGAGGATGGTGCCTATTGCTGGACCTTGCTGGGGGCAGCGTCTTCCTCAAGAAGCCTCGCATCTTCCCCTTTGCTGAGATTAATCAGTAGCAACCTTGTTCCAATTCACTCCAGTGCTCAAAGTGGACCCCCCCAAGTCTAGGGACTGAGTTTAAGTATAGTGATGCCCCATTTGTCTGGGCATTGCTAGAATTTATGCAAACTAACTAGATAACTGAAACCTATCCTTTCAGGAGCCAAAATTGTTTCTTTAAAAAATGAATCATTTTTAGTAGACATTTTTCAAAGACGCATTACACACTCTCCTTCCTCTTTGAACAGAAACTGCTGACCATCATTCTATGGAGCTGTGATCTATTTTGGCACCTGCTTTATGGCAGTTCCGACTCCTCTCTCCATGTCAGAAGATCAGCTTCCATTCCTCTCGCCATCAGGGTGTCTGTCTCTAATAGCCTGGCTGCCTTTCTTCTGCTGGGCTGTTTCTGTGTGTGTTGCTGTCAGTGTTAGGGAACTGTAAGACCTGCTTCCTGAGCTGATGCTTTCGAGATGAGTCAGCGAGGCCCTCAATGATGTCCTGAAGGGTCAGGTGCTGGGAGTCACAGAGGCAGTGCTTTGTGATGGCTATTTTGAGTGACCGAGTCATATCGTCTTATTAAATTGGATGTGTCTACCTTATTAGACTGATACCATAGGACAATCATCGCATGTCAAAACTCTGTCATTTCTGCTGTGCCTGAATGGCGGGATGTCATGGAGGAAAAGACAAGAAAGAAGAGTGTTTACTGAACACTTACTCTGTGACAAGCGTTCTGCTAGGCCTGTTCAAATACTGGTTCATTTACTTCTCACTACTACCCAGAGATATAGAGGCTACCATCCTTATTTTTACTGATGAGAAAATGGAGGCTCAAAGACGTTAATTATTAAGTTACAGAATCAAGATGTCAACTCAGGACTGTCCGATGTTAAAGCCTACTATCTTTTATACTCATTGGCCTCTAAAACAATGGAATTCTTTCTTTTCACTTAATGCAGTTGTACGTGAAACCCCTATATCTAAGAGATAACACAGCGGGGGTGGGGAGGGTCCCTGTTCTAGGCCTCAGAGCTCTGTTGGAATTCAAGGACCCCGTGGAAACCAAATTGAAAACTATAATAACCAGGTACTTCTATGTTATTAGAGATGCATGCATCATACTATACCTTATGTGTTGGGAATTCCGAGGGACCTAAATAAAACTTTCTCTAACTGTGCTCAAGAAAGAAAAAGGATAAATTTTTCTCCAGAGAGATCTGTAAACAAGATATCCATCTATATTCAAGCCCTCTGCCCTCTCTGGGCTCTTGCCTTCTTCAGCAGAAAAGATTTCTTTGACATCTGATTATATTTGGCTGCTCTGATGACGCAGGCCTGAACAGATTGTTTCCTGGGCAAGTCTCTGCTGGTGGACTAGGGTTCAACACACTCAGGACCTAGGCTTTCTCCTAAGTCCCTTTGTCATCATCCTCTACCTCTTCTCATCAACACATATTGTGCTCACTTAGTCAGGGGTCAAAAATGATTTTATTAGACAATCTGGCATCTACAATGTATAAGAACTCCCACCCAGAGACTCGGAGGCAGAAGGACACGGTGGGCCTGGAGGGGCACACCAGCGACCTCAGAAGGCAGGTTTTAGAACAAAATTGACTGTGCTATGGGATAAGTTAATAAGAGGAGGCAGTTAGTAAGGAGCGTGCTTGGGAGTTTGGGCTCTTGAGAGTCAAACAAAACAGGATTTTAATTCTCCATCTGCTACTTCCAGTCCCGTGACCTAAACAAGTGCTTTAATCTTGCTAAGCCTGAGTGTTCTAAGCTGCAAAATGGGGATAAAAATAATTATATCCCTCCTGGGCCTGCCTGCATGTTACATGGATCGATGTATATAAGGTGTTTGGCACAGTGCCTAGCATATAATAAGAAACTAATACCTGCCGGGCTCGGTGGCTCAGCCTGTAATCCCGCGCCTTTGGGAGACTGAGGTGAGTGGATTGCCTGAGCCCGCGGGTTCAAGACCTGCCTGGGCAACTTGGCGAGATCTCATCTCTACAATAAATCAAAAATCAGCCAGGCATGGTAGCGAGCGCCTGTAATTCTGGCTATTCGGAAGGTTGAGGCGGAAGGATCGCAGGAGCCCAGTGGGTCGAGGCTGCGGTGGCCGGGAGCGGCCACTGCACTCCAGTCTGGGTGATGGAATGAAACTCCAACTCAAAAAAAAAAAGAAACTATTAGCTGTTGCTGTTATTATTATGGTTGTTATTAATCAATATGTAATCAGATGGAAAACCCAAGGAATGTGAAGTAAGCCAGAACAATATAAAGAGCTGCCATGATGTTTAAATTGGTTTAACAATGATGAGTGCAATAGTTTGAGTTTTATTAGCGGACCCAAGCCTGTGACCTGCTCTCCAGGCTGAGATGCTAAGTTGCTGGGCATTTGAATTTGGATACAGGGGAACAGTTAAGGATTCCTCAGCATCTAGACGGTATTAAGCCATGGGCATGGATGCATCTCATTTCATGAGAGGAGATGGAGACGAGAAGGAGTCTGGCAGAGGTATGGACATCAGTAAAGGAGGCTGGGAAGGAATAGTAGTAAGGTGGAAGGAAAGCCAGGTGTCCCGAAGGCCAGGAGGAGGAGGAGCAAATGATTCAAGAGAGGGGAGGCCAGCCAAGTACGGTGGCTTACGCCTGTAATCCCAGCACTTTGGGATTACCTGAGCCCGGGAATTTGAGACCAGTTTGGGCAACTTGGTGAAACCTCGTCTCTACAATAAGTCAAAAAATGTGGTGGCACGTGCCTGTAGTTCCAGCTACAGGGAAGGCTGGGACGGAAGGAGCGCCTGAGCCCAGTGGGTCAAGGCTACAGTAGCCGTGATAGTGCAACTGCTCTCCAGTCTTGGAGACAGAGTGAGGTTCTGACTCAAAAAAAGAGAAAGAACAAAAGAAGAAAGGAAGGAAGGATGGAAGGAAGGAAGGTAGGAAGGAAAGAGAGAGAGAGAGGAGAAAGATAAAGAATGAGAAAGAGAGAAAGAAAGAAAAAGAAAGAAAGAAAGAAAGAAAGAAAGAGAAAGAAAGAAAAAAAATGGGGAGGCCAGTGGTTTCTGAGATCTCGACGTGGACAGGTTTTTGGGGGGAGCAGGAGCAGGCACTGATGCCTGATTTGAAGGGCTGAGGCGAGAAGGGAGGTGAGGGGAGTCGCCACCGTCAGCACAGAAAACTTTTCACAATGTTTTGTTGAGGCTTCTCCCCAGGGCTGGAATGAGTGCAAGTCTTGTTGGTAAGTGCAATGGTGAGAAGGAAGAAGGGTTGCCTGCTCCCCAGACCCATCAGCTGGTGAGGCTGTGGGAGTGAATTTCACTTGAAGGGAGGAATGAACCAAAAGCCCCCAAAGGCTGCAGGAGTTGCTTTCCCTCCAACTGTGCATGTGGGGGGTATAAAGGAAATAGGGTGTCAGGGTTGATCCTTGCTGGAGCAGAATGTTTCTCACACCCATGTGCTTCGTGATCCATGGGCGACGTCAGATGGGGGATTGTCTGGACCCCTGGGATACTCGCCTGCTCTGGAGTTCAGGGCCACGCCCAGTCTGGTCTCACTGCCAAGCGCCCTGGGACAGGTGGCCTGGGATGAATCAGACTGCTAATTAGCACTCTTTCCCCATCTAAAAGGAGCCAGAGTCACAGAAATTGCTCCCAAGAGGGAGGAACAGAGGCAGAGGAAAGGGAGGTAAGAAACCAACAGGGCTTACATCAGATAAACAACAGCATCCAAACAGCCTCCCATCCCAGATTGGTGTTCTTCCTCCAGTAGGAAAGGCAGAGGTTGCTGGCACCCTGGGGACTCCTGAGGTAAGACACCTGTGTTGGCACCACATTATCAGCATGACGGATGCCACCTCCCTGCCCGTGTGGCCCAGGGTTGCTCTGAACAGTGTTAGTTTGGTGTCTGATATCTCTGCGGTTTTCTATTGCACAGCCCTGAAAATTTAGTGCAAAATGTCAACATCCAGCTTTGTCCCTGGCAAACTGAGGCTTCTATCTGGTAAGAGTCACATCAAGGCCATAGTCAGTACTGTGCTGACCTGGGGAATGAAAGAGTCCATGGAATTCACCAGCAGGATGTTTTAGGGAAGAGAGCAATAGGGAAAGCTCTGAAGAGTTGGAGTCTAATCACGGACCCTGCCACTAATAGGCTGCATGACCCTGGATTAGTCACTTTACTTCCCAGGAGACGAGAAACAAAGGTTTGGGCTACCAAATAACTCTAACATCCAGGAACCGATGAGCTCAGCGTCCTTCCAGCTAAATTGTTTCTGCCTTCTTTATGGAAGCATTCCTCTTATTTTTCATATTCATTCCACTCTAACTTTTGAGAGTCTAGCATTCCTGTCGGTCTCAGTTCTGTATGGGCAAAGATGGTGAGAAGGAAACTAAAAGTGGGCAGAGGAGCAAACTAATTATTTATTTAGGAGATGGGGAAGGAAGTATTCAGTCTGTAATTAAAGACAATTGGCCACAATGAGCACATCTAGTGCCCAGATCTTGGCTTCTAATATGTTCTCCAATAAAAGTTCCTTGAATAAATGACTGATTTTAGGACTGAAATTTACAAGGTGAGCCCAAAGCATTTTGTAATGTCAGAAAGTAAAGGAGTGCGTACATGCATGTGCGCGCGCACGCACACACACACACACACACACACACACACACACACACCACACAGCAATGATGGGAACATGTCAAAGGATCATAGGAAACAACTGAGAGAGCTCACCATGGCCAAAGTTGGAAGCATTTGAGCAAGAAAATAAAGAAATATTGGATGATAACTCGAGGTATAAAACAAATATTCATGAATATATACTGATATAAATAAAGGATTGAATAAATAAATACACATATACATAAATGGGGGAGACAAGACACATTATTGTTCATAAGAATTCCAAATAGTTTATGCGATATTCTGCCTTCAAGGAGAGGGAGCACGTCTGTCCACTGTTGAATTGTGTGCTACTTATAGTGACTTCCTTCCAAAGAGTACCGTACAGGAAGGACGGAGATAGAGTACCTTTAGAGTGGGAACCCTATAAATACTACCTCAGACACAATCCATCACCCTGGTTTAATTGTAAGACATCAGACAAATTCCAACTGAGGTACATTCTACAAAATATCTAACCAGCACTCCTCAAAAGTGTCAAGGCCATAAAAACAAGGAAAGTCCGAGAAACTGTCACAGCCAAGAGAAGACTAAGGAGACATGGTGACCAAATGTGGTGTGGTATCCTGGATGGGACTCTGGAACAGAAAAAAGATATTAGGTAAAAACCAAGGAAATCTGAATCAACTCTAAATTTTAGTTAATAACAGTGTGTCAATATCGGTTCATTCATTGCAGCAAATCTACCATACAAATGTAAAATGTTAACTCAGATGCCAAGAATAGAGGAAACTGAATCTAAAACTGTTCTTGAAAAAGTTCATTTAAAAAAAAAACTCTACCCAAATTATGTGTTTCTAATTAAATCACTTGATAGGTTCAAGCCTCAGTAGAGTTGCTTTATAATTTTAAAACTGTGGTTAAGTCAAGAATTGTGGTGGACGCTGCTAATTTCTACCTTTTTCTTTATGAACAGAATATCTTTTTTATATTCAGGGAAACAATGTGCTCAGTTTAAAAAGAATATTAGTGTTCCTTCATTCTCTTGCAGCAAGTGGTGGCCATGGACACCATGGTCAATGAGATTTGGGTGAGCAGAATTGCTAGGAAGCTCACCTTCTGGAGTAAAAAGGGTTTTTCAATGGTGAAAAGTCCTCTTCCCAGCTGTCTTTCCCCCTTCATCCTGCCTGAAGTTTGGACATGTGGCAGAGAAGTACAAAGCTGTCTGTGACCACAACACACCCCACTTTCAGTGACAGAGCAGAAAGATAGAGATCCCCAGGGTCCTGGGGGGTACCATTGAGAAGATGAATATGCCCTGAACTGCCCTCGGCTAGGCTTATGAAGTGATCCATACATACTCCTATTTGGTTTTTTTTGAGTTGGAGTCTCACTCTGTTGCCCAGACTGGAGTGCAGTGGCCGCTTCCGGCCACCGCAGCCTCGACCTGCAGG
>NW_007245291.1:0-75225 GCF_000164805.1 Carlito syrichta | reverse complement strand
GCCCCCGGGCCCGGCTTTTTTTTTTTTTTTTTTCAATGCTACGTAGCAATTGGGACATCTGTTAGTGGCAACCAAATAACAATTACCAATACAAGAACCAAGGCTTAAACAGGTGAGATGAGAATGAGGACAAGCATAGACAAACAAAGTGTTCTAGGAAGTTTCTAGTAGCAAGGATGCTAGAGAAAAGAAGATGAAATCTTTGGGGGAAGAAGATCCAGTTTCAGAATTAAGAGCAACAGGAATAACATGAACTTCTGAGCAGCACTTTGTAAAATAAAATGATTGAAACAACATTTGTTTACTTATTTTTAATTGACAGATAAAATTGTAGGTAATTATCATGTACAACACGTTTTGCAGAGTGGTTAACTCTAGCTGATTAACACATGCATGACCTCACATAGTTATCATTTTTGTGGCGAGAACACTTAACAACCACTCATTGAGCATCACTATTGAGCATTTAAAAAAAATTATTGAGCATTTCACACCTGAGGCTTTAAAAAAATGAGATCAGTTTATTTAACCCATACATCAAACTGGTGTGGTATAAGTATGAATCATTATCTTTCATGAGGAATGGGAATACTCGCAAAGAAAGGTCAGCCAAACTTTCTCCAGATCACAAAATATGTCAGACAGAGAGCCAGGAATGGAATCCAGGTTATCCTGCCAAGGCCACCAGGTGACCCTTGGTACCTCTAGGGAGCTCGAGTGTGTAATATGGAGTGAGGTGAGGAATGGAGATGGTATGGAAGCCACAGATTGAGGACAGAAGTTGGTACAGGGCTCAGCTACATCTGGGTCTTGGGAGGAAAGAGGTCCAATCATTCGGATCATGACACAAGAGAGCAAACAATTAACCTGGGATTCAGGTGGCCATGAAGAGAACTGGGGTTTTCAGCCAGAAAGGAAATGGTAATCTCTAAAGACCTGGTTTCAGGACATCAGGCAATAATCCTGTGAGTGAAAGATATGGAAGGAGAAAAGTCCAGATGTTGAGAATTTGTATGAAAAAAACAGAGCATAAGTATCTGTTGTTAAAAATTCAACAAGGCTTCCTTAACCTTATACTATGGGCAAAGCACCATATTAGGCAAAGTGAGGCCTACAAAAAAACTAAAGCATAGTATGTCCTGCTCCCTGCAGCCCCAAGTAAGTGGGAAAAACCAACTGATACATAAATAGCTTTGCATTCAGAAGTGCTTTCAATTACAAATTAGGGATTTTACTTTTCTCCTCAAATAAGGAGTAAGCCCAGGGCTGGTATAGTATCTCCTGGATGTCTTCAGGAATTCAGACTCCTTTTGTGTTTCCATTTGTCACAGGGTAAGCTTGTTGTCTCATGGGTATAAGGGGGCTGCTGTACCACAAGCATCACATCTGTGTGATGTTTGAAAAGGCAAGGCAGCAGACCAAAGTGGGAGCTTGCCTGGAAGTCTTACACTAGAGCTTCTTTGTGCATGTCATTAGCCAAAATTGTCTTACAAGGACTTTCCTGTCTACGAGGCTAGCTGGGAAATGTGCCCATCTGAGACCCCAAATAAAATCTGGGTTTTGCTGACAGAGGAAGAACAGATACGAGGTGAGTAACTAGATTTTCTGCCACACTTCTAATATAAGGGGCAGTGGTCTATTTGCCACCATCAAGAAATTCTCTTTTGGTAAATTGATTTTTGGCCAACTGAACAGAATCAACACAAGGCTGTGTTAAGAGCCATGTTAGAGGTAATGAAAACTGAAACATGTCATTCTACAGCGTAGCCTTTCCCAAACACCATAAGCACTATCTACCTTATATCCTTATTTTTATCTTTTCTTGCCAGTACTTAAACTTATCTAACTGATTTATGGATTCACATGTTTATTGTAAGTTCTTGAGGGATGCTGCCTGTCCTGTTTATCTTTGTTCTAGAACATAGAGGCACTGGTTCAATATTGCCGGAATTGGTGGACTGACCACATATTATGTGTAAGATGTTGTTCTTTACATGAATTATTTTATTTAATCCTTATTATCATTGAAAATTATTATTTGTCCCATCTTACAGAGATGAAAACACCGATTCATAAAGTCTCAGTACTGTATGAAAGTTTACAAGACAAGTTGGGTCTAACTCCACAGCTGGGGCTTCCAATGACCATTCTGCAATGCACATCACTGAGGCCAATTTCACTCCTGGAGCATCCAAAATGCAGAGGGCATAGAGCTCTGGCTAGACCTTGAAGCATGAACAGAAATGTTATAGCCCTTGCTGTAGCAAGGATGGGATGTGAAGGCGGGAACCCGCAACACTAGAAATGAGAGGTGGGTCATATTTAAGCACCAACCCAAGGAGTTCTGATTGTATCCTTTAACACCGACACTGAAGATTCAAGGTGTTCTAAGCCAATGGGTGATATGTTCAGATCTGTCTTTGAGGACTATCACCTGGCAGCATTAAGAAGCACAGGTGTGAAAGGCTCACGGCTAGAGGCAGGGAGAACGATTGAAAGTATAAGAAACTAGTCTCAAAGAACTAAAAATTGAGTTTCCATACCATCCAACAATCCCTCTTCTGGGAATATGCCAAGAACATAAATCGTGCTACAAAAAATACACCTGTATGCACATGTTTATGGCCGCACTAGGCACAACAGCAAAAACATGGAACCAACCCAGATACAACTTGAAAATGAACTAGATAAAGAAAATGTGGTACGTATACATAATGGAATACCACACAGTCATAAAGAACAAAATCATGGCCTTCGCAGCAACTTGGATGCAGTTGGAGACCATCGTACTATATGAACTATCACAGAAACAAAGAACTGCATAGTGCAAGTTCTCACTCATAAGGAGGCCCTGAGTACGAGTTACATTAGCACATGGGTGAGATCGGCCATCACAGGACACTGCTGGGGGGAGGGGAGGGGAAAAGAGGATGGAGGGCACGTGGCAAACTACTCCACTGCCAGGGGAAGAGAGGGCCAGCTAGAAGCCCAGACTTCACCTGCATGCAGCCTATTATGTAGCAAGTCTTCACTTGTACCCCACTACTCTAAAATAAAATAAAAATTTAAAAATTATAAAAGGTTTAATAGGCAGAACACTCTAAAAATACATAATAGTTCAAAATTCACTGTTAAGTAAAAGAACAAGTTTTTTTTTTTTTTAAATAAGAAAAAAGAAAAAAAGAAAGAAACAAGGAGAGAATCAACTAACCTGACCCTTAAGAGTGATAACTGGAATGGAGAGAAGAGGATGGACGCCAAAGTTTTTATGTACACAGAATCAAACACCTTTGGGAGCTGATTAATTGAAGGAGATGGCATGGACACAGATGAAACCAGACTATCAGAAGAATTGCACGGAAGAGGGACAAAGACACAGGCCATGGCCAAGGCCATGGAGACGTGACCCTGAGATTTTCTTGTTTGATGTCTGCTGAACTGACAGGAGGCAAATTCAGAGAGAATTGTGGCATTTTTAGAGACTGCTAGGTTTCCTTTGAATCGTCAAGGGGTGGTACCCTGGTCCTCTATAAGATATGCATCAACATTCTGGGAAGATGAGCTAGAGACCCAGACCTCAGAACAGAGACGTTCATCAGAGGCACTGGCCATCCAGTGGAGACTTCCTGTCTTCCATACTGCAGGCCAGTGTTGGAGGATGTTGCTATCAATTGCCCTCAGGATTTGCAGGGATTTTATTCTCCTGGCATTTTTAGGATCTACGACTGAATCGAAGCCGCGCTGACTCTGAGGGCAGTAAAAGTGGACAGAACGGGATGGCATGAGCTTTTGCCACAATGGAATGTATTTGATTTGACCCGGAAGAACACCCTAAGAGGAGTTAGAATACATATGCCCAAATGCTGTATGGTTTCATTCTTGCAGATATAGCAAAAGAAGAATAAAACACCTCCTTACCATGGCCTTGGAATCCTACCTATTCTGAGCCTGCCCCCTTATCCCTTGCTCATTATACCTCAGTCATGGAGGCTTCCTTTCTATCAGGAGAGGGGAGTGTTCCCTCTGCTCTTTGTGGTCTCTTCCTGCAAACTTGACCTTTTTGCCCTGCAGGTCTTGGCTCTGATATCCTGTCTCAGAGAAGCCTTTGTTGACCACCCAGACAGATGCTCCTCTCCGTGGCCCACTCACCCCCATGCACTATGAATACATTTCTCGGATTTATTTTAATGAATGTTAATAGACTTCTTAAATTGTCTATTTTTTTTTTTTGAGTTGGAGTCTCACTCACTGTCGCCCAGACTGGAGTGCAGTGGCCGCTCCCGGCCACCGCAGCCTTGACCTGCTGGGCTCTGACGACCCTTCCGCCTCAGCCTTCCGAGTAGCTGAAACTACAGGCGCGTGCTGCCACACCCGGCTAATTTTTTTGATTTATTGTAGAGATGAGGTCTCGCCTGCCCAGGCGGGTCTCGAACCCGCGGCCTCAGGCAATCCACTCACCTCAGCCTCCCAAAGGCGTGGGATTACAGGCTGAGCCACCGAGCCCGGCTTAAATTGTCTATCTTACCCAGGAGAATGACTTCTGAGAGAACCCGGGGTGAGGGGGCACGGCCATTTTTTCTGCAACATTTTTGCAGTGCCCAGCATTTCTTGGCCCATTGTAGGCGCTCAATAAATACTTATGGAATGAAGGAGATAGACGGCCACACCTGAGATTAGCAGGTATTTCTCCCCCCCCAGCCCCCACCCCCACCAGGGGGCAGGTCATCGTATACAAATCAAGGGTCGGTTTGGTCCAGTCCAGGACCAGTTCCCCACATTGCCCTAGAGGCCCCAGAGTCCCTGTCACTCCCCACTGTAGGCACGGGAGAGACTGGGCCAGCATGGCGGCAGGTGCATGCTGGGAGTCTGATCTGCATTCAGCCTAGGCAGCATAGGGACCTCATTAGTTTTAATGAATTAGCACTTTGGAAAAGGAGGGGATGATGTTACAGCCAGTGAGTGGGTATCAGCTGCTTTCATTTGTTCCCCGAGTGAAGAGCCATCTTCTCCTTTCATTCTTCTGCCTCCTCCCAGGTGTGGAAGCCCGAAACTTCTCTAAATGCTGGAATCAAAGGCCTCTGCTTTTTCTTCCCTAACCCATTCTCTGAGTTGTTTATAGACCAGACTCACAGCGACTTTTGCGTCAATGCACGATGGAATCATCCCAGCTGGAAACTCTGATGTCTGGTGTGGAACCCAGAGACACTAGTGACCCCGGCACCCAGTGCAGCTCGGTCTGTCTCCCTGTCGCCCTCGTCCTGACCCTGTAAGCTGGGCTCAAGCACCCTTGCCAGTAATGTGAACAAAAAAATTCCTCGGTGGCAGAACTGCCTGAGGGAGAAGAAATCTAGAATTGCTGAATGTAAAGGATTCTTTATCTGTAAACTCATGTCCCTTTCAAAATAGGTGGTTTCACTGCAGGTGGGAATTTGTTACTGCGTTGTGAAAGCAATTTTGCTAAAGAAAAAAGAAGAGAGTGACAGAAACAGACAGAGTCAGTCTGAGAGAAGGCTGGGCAGAGACAGACCCACAACAGAGAGAAAGGAACAAAAGAGGCCTAAAATACGCACAGACAGGCACCAGTGGCTTCGAGAGACATTCATCAAGACAGCCACACGTTTCCACCAGGGGAATGTCCTGAGGACCCACTGATATCGCCTGAGGGGACTGTTCTTCCCTGTTTTTAGGAGAACTGTGGCGATTTTTTTTTTTTTTTGATGGAAATGGAGCCTGAGTGGAATCTAATTGCTGACACTGAGTGAAAATGTGATCTGATGACTGTGAATAATCAGAGCTGTAAAAGGAAGAGGATTAGACCCAGATCACCCACCAAGGAGGATATTATTCCTCATTCTTTGGGTTCCTTGTGGGCTAACTACCTGGTCACATTGCCTGATTGAAATCTCAGCTCTTCAACTCAGTAGCTGGGTGACCTTGGACAAGTGGCTTACCTGTTCTGGAACTGACTTCCTCATCTGTAAAATGGGGATAATGATAGTAACTACGGTACAAGCTCTTGCGAAGATGAAATAATAACACGCGTGCTTAGAACAGTGCCTGTCACACATCAACTTCATTATTATTATCGATGCTATCCCTGCTATGATGGTCATTGCTATTCTCTGTCTAAGCTGGGGCATTCACATGGAGTAGGGTTTCAATTTGGGGACCCTGTCTGTCAGCATTCATTTCTGTGACTGTGTACTATGGTATTGCCAAATGACCCCAATTCTCCAGTCACTGGGGTGAGGGCGTTGGAGCCCTGTTCTCTACAGCTGGAGAGGAATGTCGTACTTCACATTTCTATTTTAGAATATCCTTATGTTCTGGTGAATTGGGATTGTGACAGAAGGAATTTGGATAAGAAACAAATTGGTAAGTGCACTGGAAACCAGGTTGCCTAAATCTTAACAATGTTAAAATTAAGCCTAACGTGAGTTATAGATTCAGAAAGGAAAGAGATTAACAACCCTTGAGAACCAATTATGAGCTAGGCACTGTGATAGGCTATTTCATATATATATACCTGGACTTCGTACTCACGTTTAAACTTTCTTGGAGTTACCATGGTCTCCTGTTACTGATGGATTAACTGAGGTTCAGAAGGGTCAGGCTGCTTGCCCTAGGTCACAAAGCATAGTAAAATGTATGTGGCATATGAATATGGCTAATAGTTTGGTTGTCCAGTCAGATAGTATATGGTAATGTTATGGTTATAGAACCCAAGTGGTGAGTATAAATTATGTTTTTGGACTTTTTGAAGGCTGTCTCTGGAAATTCAAGTTTCAGTGTACTCCCTTTTCCTTAAACACAGCAATAGTAAATAACTTGTGAAAGGAGGAAGTCAACAATAAATTGCTTGGCTCAAAAACAAGACCAATCTTTCTGTGGAGCAGAGTCAGAAGAAAATGCAAGCAGGTTGCTAATCCAGGAGCTGAAACAGACACTGATGAGCTGGGGACCAGACAGGCTCATGCTTTGAAGTATGAGGCTGACTTGGGTGAATGTCCCCCTCATGCAAGGAGTCTGAAAAAGCAATCATTGGCCAGTTTCCTAGGGGCTGACTGCAGTGGTTCTTAAACTTGAGCGTGCATCAGAATCACCAGGAGAACGTGTCAAAACACACTGCTGGGCCCCATCCCCAGAGTGTCTCATTCAGTAGGTCCAGAATAAAGATTTGCATCTCTAACTAGTTTCCTGGGGGCTGATACCACTGCTCTAGACATGCACTCTAAGAAGCACGGTTTGACCGGACGCTGTGGACTCAGGGAGTTGGAAGAAGACAGACATAGCCCTACAAGCAGGTAGAGTGTCGAACCACCCACTGACTTCTTGTCTGGAGCTTCAGTACTCTCGGTATCACTGCAGACCCAGAAATATTATTATTCAACCCTGGTTGTATACCTGGGTCCCAGGAGATCAAGTAGAGGCAAACTCTAAGTTACTAGATAGGGGAGGAGAGGAGGAAAAATACAAAATGAAACAAAAATTTTCCTCTAAAAATTACTCCTGTAAAACAAAATTCTAAAATATGTTTAAACATCTAATAATTAGAAAACCCCACCAAAACAAGCAATCAGAACATGACTGACTCCAAATGAAACTAATTATATGGATCTGTCGAAAAAGTTTTTTTTTTTTAAAAAAAGCAATGTTTAGAATTCTCGCAGAAATCAAAGAAGTAACATCCATCAAAAATGAACAAAAGTTATGAAATAAAACAAAAAGAAATAGAGAAAGAAGGGAAGGCTATGAAAAAGAACTTAGGAATCTTATAAATGAAGAATGGAGATAATAGCAGAGAAGCAATATTTGAAGGAAAAAAATAAGTGAGATTCCCCCCCCCCAGAATTAAAGAAAGACATGCATCCTCCATAGTAAATGCATTTTGGGTACTGAGTAGAATAAAAGTAAACACATACTAAGACTTGTAGTTAAACTACAGAACATGAAATTTAAAAAATTAAACTATCAGAAAAGAAGATGATGTTCCTTTGCTATGCAGCAAATATTTATTGAGCACCTAATATGAGCCAGACACTGTACTAATCTCTAAGCATACAGCAGTGAACATTTGTTATCTATGCTAGTAAAATAATGAAAATAAACAAGTAAAAAATAAAGCAACAAGATAATTATGAATTGTGGGAAATAGAAATAGAATTATAGAGAAAACATGGGTTGGGTAGAGTTGGCTACTTTAGATTGGGTGATCAACAATGATACAGATTTTTCACTGTTAAATCAAACATTTGCCATCATTTATGAAGATCCTGTTCTATAAGGTCATTAAACTGAGAATAGTTATCTCATTAGCAATAACAGAGGAAGGAAAACAATGGAACAATAATAGCTTCAAGGTACTAAAAAAATGGGCCATCAACTTAAGGATTTATATCCAAGTAAACTATCATTCTTTAAGCAAAGGTTAAGAGAATGTATCAAACCTATGCAAAGAAAAAAGGAATTATTAAAGGAAAAAGGAGAAGAATCCAGAGAGAAGATCTAGAATACTAAAAATGATGGTGAGCACAGAAATGAATAATATAGCAATACATATGAAGCAAAAACCCAGTTTATATTGAGAAAAAGACAAAATTATATCTCTAGACCAGGGGTCTGCAAATTTTTTTTTAAAATAAAGGGCCAGATAGTAAATATGTTAGGGTTTTCATGTCGTATGGTTTCTGTCACAACTACTCAAACTCTATCATTATAGAATGAAAGCAGTCATTGACCATACATAAATGAGTGGACATGGCTATGTTTCAATAAAACTTTATTTACAAGAACACATGATTAGTCAGATTTGGTTGGGGGGTGATGACGTGCCCACCCAGGCTCTAGAAGATAATAACAAGCAACAGGGAAGGGTGCTGTTCAGTAAGCTGTTGAACATTTTACTGTCCTTGAGATGTTTATAAAGAGAATGTAAATACTAAATATCTTAGATATGTTTAAAAATGCATGATTAAACATGCTTGTTAAAAAAATTAAAAGTAACCACTAAAAATTTAAAGGATATAGCTCCCAAGTTACCAGAAAAAGAAAAAAAAAAGATTATAATTGGATTCTGAAGGTAAAGAATATGACCATATAAATGATCATTCTCTGTGTTCTACCCGTCCCAGGTGATCTGAGTTAGTAAAATATATTAGAAAGAAGATTGGTCATTTGGCATTACCTGTGACTTACCAAATGACTTGATTAGACTGCAAGAAGCAAGTATTATTTGGTGGATAGATCTCTTGGGGTGTTTTTTTTAGATTAGAGGCATCCTAGCTAATACTCAGTAAGGGATAGAATCTTGTAGGAACCAGGAGATGAGACAGTCAATCAGTCATTCAACACTTAATAGGTGCCTATATAACATAATTATAAGCATTACATTAGGCACTGAGAGTCCAGCAACAAAATAAAATCATGGTCCCTTCCCTCAAGAATCCCATAGTATAAAGATCAGTGCTGAACGGGATTAATTACTGCAGATACTCAGGATATGATTCACCAAGGAAGAAATGCTTTTACTGACATGGAAACCTTGCTCTGAGAACTACATTCAGAAGCATCTGGGTACTGCCACAAAAATTCCTCCCAACTCCCAGTGTCCAGCACTTCTCCCTGGGAGAATCTTTCCTTTTTGTCCTTTGCTTGGGTTCCTCTTCCTCTCTCCAATAGGAGAGCTACTGACCATGACTCGGCTGTAGAGCTGAGATAAGTAGAGCCAGAGAAAGGCCAAAGGTGTGAATGTACTGGGGAAGGACCAGAAGAAAAAGAAAATTCCTGATGAAGCTGCATCTTTCTTCCTGAACCTTACAGAGTTTCCAGGATCTTGAGCACATAGTTTCCTCTGTCTCGAATGTCCTATGTTGACCCCTTTCTGGTTAAATGCTATTCATTCTTGATGTTTCTGCTGAGATGTTACCTCCTAGAGAGATCTTTCTTAACCTTCTTACCCCTCAAACTAGATCAGGCATCTGTCCTATTTCTCGTGTTATGGTCTGTCTCATCTCTCAGACTAGACTGAATCCTCAACATCTTGTCTACCACTCCCCTTTTCATTTTTCACTTGTACAGAACCACTTGTGGTTCCCGGAATGGACCAACCTAAAAATTTCTGAACACTAGAAGTCCTCCTTCCCTTAGGACTCCTTGTCCCTGCCCACCACCACAGATGCTGGACAATTCCTTTTCTCCTTCTAGGACTCAGCCTGGACACCACATCCTGCATGAAACCCCACCACCTGCTGACCCCACAAACTAAGACTGGCTTGGGTGCCACTTCTCAAGGCTCCCAGAGCACCCTATACTTCCCTATCTTGGTACCTAATACACTGTATCAAGAATGGTCTATTTTCTTGCTTGTTGCATGCATTAAACCCCCTGAGGACAGGATTTTTTGGTTCACTGCTGCATTCCTAGTACCTAGAATAATTGATCAAAAATATGAAATGAAGGATGCGAGAGAAGCATTAAGCCATAACCCATTGGGGGGCAGTTTTTACCTTTCAGAGGTTGAATTTGTTTAGATATTTAAAATTCAGGTAAATGAAGAAAACACCACATAATTAGATAGTAATTGTATCTAATTATACAGAGATCGTTTATAGCAGGTTAGTAGATGGAGCTGATGTGAACCAGACTTGAGGAATCATTGGAGGCTTCATGGAGAAGTAGGATCCTGGAGGGAGGGCAGAATCCTTCTTTTAGACAGAGAAGGTGGAGTGAATAGACTATAGCTATTATTCGGAAAGAAGGTAGTGCTGGAGCCAAGATGCAGTCAGTTCTCCGAATTAGCATGGAAATACTCCTCAGCTTGCATTGTGAATGTAAGCTGTCATGATAATTAAATATCAATCCTGACAAATCTGTATATATTTCTGCATTTGCTTTTATTTCTGATTCAGTCTTGTGTGAGATAATTGTGGAAACTTTGGGGTAACAAGAAAAACTAATGGCATAGAGGGCTTGTGTGGTAAGAACACTTAGAAGGCTCTTTGCCTGAACACGAGGCACTTAGAGGCTTCCAGAGAGGGCTGGCCATGGGGCTCAGAGTTTTCAGCATAACCGCCCTGTGGGCTGTACTCCTTGATTTATTTTTGGCAGCCTCTCTGCCTGCCATGGGTGTTTTTTTATTAATAGCTGATTCATCCACTTCATAGAAGTGTCTTCTGATATTTTAAGCAGCCAGTATAATGAAGGACTATTATTATATGGGCTGGTCCATAAAGCAGTGCTAGAGGAAGGAAAACCCCTCCTAGGTTCCTGATTTCCATCTGGGAAAGGTTTAGTGTGTATTGGTCGGCTGTAGTTGTAACTAGAAATGGGTCTTGGGGACCCTTCTGGAGGGGGACTGAGCACTAGATTCTAAGTCCTGGCGCTAGGTTTGAAAACTGAGAGCGTCTTATTTGATGTGTTCTCCCCACCACCCCTGCATCAGCCCAGTGGTGACGCCAGTGCTCAGTAATGCTTTGTGAGTTGAACTGGCAGGTTGGGGGATGGCGGGGTCAAAGGTTGCCGACTCAGCCATTTTCAGCTTTGGGGCTGGTAACTTTGGCTACCAAGGCTGACCTGTGTGTTATCTGACCTTGACTTCCCTGCTCCCGAAAACCCCGTTCCCCCAGATGCCCTAAAATCACCACCATAAAGTTTTCTTGGATATGGGGTGTGGAGGAGGGGCATATGTCTGTGAAAAGTGTTAAATCCTTCATGTTATCTATAAAGGAGCCTTTTGTTCTTTCTTCTTTTGTCTGTATCTTCAATCTTGTGTGTGGATTTTGGTCAATCTCTCTTAATCACGATGTCTTTTTTACTTGTTTCCGTTGACTTTTCTACAGCCTTTGAGGCTATTGCTAAAACCAGTCTCATTTCAAGTGAGTCCCATCTCTGGCTGAGCAGATGCTCTACTCATCTTGATGGCTTTTTCATGGCATCACTGCCAACTCAAGCCTCTCTGAGCTCATACCCCTACCCTGAAGTTGAGGTGACTTCACCTCCTACTTTACTAAGAAGACTGAGGCCGTCAGATCTAGGCTCCTCTCTTTCGTTTTGGTACATTCTTATCTCTATTTTTATACTTCCCTCTTGTCTAAAATAACCTGTTCTTCCACCTCTCAAGGCGAAACATCCTTAGCTTGCTCACGATTTCTTCTCTGGTCTCCTGTGAGCTCATGGCATCAGTCACCCTCCCTACAATATTCCCTTTCTGCTCTTTTTCCTTCCTATATGCCTACCAAGGTGTGAAATTATGCCTACAGGAAAACTAAGCAAACAAAACTTGAACAAGAGACCTCTGCTTGATCTTACTTCCCCAGTTGTCTTTCATTCTATCTTTCTCATGTATTTCTATCTCAAATTACTAGCCACCTCACTAAGTCTCTGCATTCTCACCACCAGTAAACTTCTATGCTCTAAAGAAAGGGCTCTCTGCCAAGCCTTGGATTTTTTTTTTTGAAGTCGGAGTCTCACCCTATCACCCAGGCTGGAGGGTAGTGGCTCGCTCACAGCCACCACAGCCTCGACCTGCTGGTCTCAGATGATTCTTCTGCCTCAGCCTTCCAAGTAGCTGGAACTACAGATGCACACCACCATGCTTGGTCAATTTTTTTATTTATTGTAGTAGAGCTGAGGTCTCACCAAGTTATCCAGGCTGGTCTTGAACGCTTGAGCTCAGGCAATCCTCTCACCTCGGTCTCCCAAAGTGCTGGGATTACAGGCATGAGCCACTGTACCTGGCCATATTGAACATTTCTAACTAACCACTTTCCAGTTAGCTTCCTCTTGGACACTTGGATGCCATAGCTGTTCATGTTAATATAGTGACTATGGTCTTCTCTTCCTTTGACTCAAAAGACCTTCACTTTCTCAATCCACTGAAATCGGCCCCAGTTTCATGAATTCATGCAGACTAGAGTCCATAAATTTTCCAATAATTTGCTAATTGCCAAATCCAAAGAATAAACTTCACTTCCTACATCACTGGATCTTTCCAGTTGGTCTGTCCTGCGTTTGCACGACTGTCTGCTTCACCCTCTTTGTGAATTAGCATGTTATTCTCTGGCTGGTCCATGCCTTCCTCCTTTTGATCCTTTCCCCCAGCCTCCTCTTGAAAGGCTGGTCTTCTCTCAAGTTCATTCTGGGTCCTCTCTCTCCACGCTGTCCGATGGTGATCTCCCCTGCTCAGGTTCTAACAGGTAACTCCCAAATCAGCATCAAGCCCAGCCTCACGTCTTCTAGAACTTCCTTCTAGACATCTTCTACTGCTGATCTTCTTCCTTCTAGACATCTCCAGCTTCTCGATGTTTCAAATAAGTACTTTGCATTTTCTCCCCCAACATGCCCCTCCTCGCTTTCCTCTCTTAGTGACTGTCTCCCCATCCATGAGGACTCTGAGCCAGAACCTTCAGCATCCTAGTTTCCCTTGCCTCTATTCATATCAATTACTAGTCCTGCTGATTTAACCTAGTATTTCTCAAAATTCTTCCTTTCATTTTTCTCCAAAACTTCTGCCCCAGTTTATACTCTCATCATTTCTTGTCTGGATTCCCAACAGGTCTCCCTGCCCCCAGGCCTTTCCTCCTCAAATCAATCCTCCTCAGACAAAGGAAACCTATTTTTAAAGCCTGGATTGGACCCTGTTATTCTCCTGTTTTAATCATGGAGATAAAGTCCTAGCTGTGTAACGTGGTCTAAAAGACCCTTCACGATCTTCTCCTGCCAACCCCTTGACAGTCACCTCCCACTCTGGTCTTCTCTAAACTTTATTCTCAGTCGCATTAAACTGCTTGTGGCTACCCCTTCCCACTTTACACGTACCCTCTGCAATTGCCTGTGTCTACACCTTTGCTCACTCCTATCCTCCTAGCTGGAGCATGACGTCCTCACCATCATTGGCCAGATGAGGCCTGTAGAGTAAATATCCTCAGGGCTTCCTTCAGATACAGTGCACACATCTCTGTTACTGTACTTCCACAGTGCTTGCTGGCTGTCACTTATTTTTCTGTTGCCCAACTATATGTTGAGCTTCCCCCTAAAGGGAAACTTAGGATTCCCAGATAGGTTTTGCCCAACCCAGAAATCTATCTACTGGTAACAGATGCCTTAAGGGACATACTGCCAGGAGGCACCGTTGTCTTCTCTGGTACCTATCTTTCTTTCTTTCTTTTTTTCCCCTTCTCAATTAAAATGTATTATATGGTTAAAACTGCTTTGCTGGGTATTGAAAATTGAAAATGATGAACAGGGTCTTTCTCTCTGTGGTGTTTATACATAGGTCCCCTGGGAGTCGTAGTCTGTTAGCTATTCTTTAATTCAAAATTGATCTGAATACATGCATATTTTCTGCCGTTATCATCTTTTGAGATGACAGATTCCATAAATGATTGCCTATTATGTGAAGTAGGGAGGAGTCTAGCATAGAAGTGAAGAACTTCAGATTTAGAAATATTATAGTTCAAACCTGGCTCTCCCACACACTGCATAGTCGGCTTTGGTCTAACTACTTAGCTTCACTGAACCTCAGTGTCCTTCTGAGCAAAAAGGTGAGAATGAGAATGCCAAGCTCCTAAAATGTATATGAGTATCATCATAGGTAATCACATTTGTAAACACCACTCAACACAACACTGGCACATGGCAAATACTCCATAGATGATAACTATTGTCATTATTACTCAAGTATCTAAGGGTGTCATATAGGAAAAAAAAATCACAGGAATTAATACCTTAAACTGAAACTACTATTAGCACCTGAAACTACTTTGGCTTTTGTTTCTTCATATTTAAAGAAAGGGGATGGCTGGTGTGATGATTATGGCCTAATCGCCATCATCCTTCTTAGAGAACCACCCTTCCTGACTCTCTGAAACAGCAGTTTGTGCCTCCAGACTCTGCTCACCTTGACCTCAGCTGATGAGAAAAGGGTAGACACTGCACTCCAACTGGGTCAATCAGAGTCTCTTCCCAGGAACTTGAGATTTGGAAACTGAGTCACTGACCCAGAGGATGAGGGGAACATGAAGAGAAAGACACAGAATTGCATTAGAAGTCAGAAAGCCAAAGGTCAGAAAACTTAAGTCGAGGTTATGGAAAAACTATGCAGTATGCAAAGAGAGAGTAAGTCTGAAAGGAGAGAACAGACCAGAGAGAAGCAGAAATGGCAGAGAGAATATTCTGCCCTGAGGGGTGGACAAAGACATTTCAACACCCGAGATCCCGGTTTTGGTTCCTTGAGTTCTGGCGAAGCCTTGCTCTCTGTCTTTGTATGTAAAATGGACATGCAAATGGACTCTGTGTCTTCATATTCAGTCTCTAAAAAACTAGCTTGTGTGGGTCTTAGTCCCAGCAATTACATGATCCTTAACATGTAATTGCCTCTAAGGCTGCTTTCCACCTCTGAAAACCACATCCTATGTTTTCACTTTCTCCTTTGATTCTTTTATTTTGGGACTTGATAAAGGAATGTTGTGGGGTTTTTTTGGTTTTTATTTGACTACATGGATTTAGTCATATTCTTTTCATACCTACAGACTGAGAAATTTTGAAATTGTTTAGTTTTCTTCAAGGGACAATTTCTTCTTCCTCCCTCTGAACCTCTTTTGAGTAAATCTTCTCTCCTTCCATGTGTATTTTTCCCCCTAAAAAGAAAAAAAATCTGAGTTCTCATATAACTTTCAGTGTACGAGAGGGTAAGTGTAAGCGAATACCAGTGCTTTGTGTGGTTTTAGGCACCCAATATTTTGCTGCTGCTCTTTTGGGCTATAATAAGTAGACGCTGAGCTCAGAAATAATATTTGATGAATCCAAATTGCTCCTTTGGATTTGGCTTCAGAGCCTTCCATTTATTTAAATGTTCTAGAATTTTTATCCCTAAACATCACCCGTCTTAAAACAGACCCGCCACTTCTTTTTTTAACACTCTCATGAGTTGGTTGCACTTGGAAACATGAGCAACAGTGTGAATACACAGTAAGGGAAAGCACAGCTCAGCCTTGGGGTGGGCAGTGCTTTGGGGTTGCTTTTGCTGTCCTGTACACATGTGGCTACTTACATTTAAATGAATTACAATGAAATTAAATTAAGTATTCCGTTTTTTATTTCACCAGTCACTTTTCAAGCCCTCATTAACCTCATGTAGCTAGTGGCTACTGTGTTAGTTAGTGCAGATATAGGTTATTTCCATCATTGCAGAAATATCTATTGGACAATGCTGCCCAGAGGGACCTAGTATCCATTTCAGGGAAGCCTGCAGCAACCAACAAATCCAGGTGACTTAGAGAGTTATTCTTGAATAGAAGAAAGTAAGGTAGATGTTCTTGGGGCAGATGATATTTGAAGACAACTATAGGTAGCAGTAACCCAATCACCCAGCTGGCCTTTAGGGACAGGGCTCTAGCTCCTGGATAGCAGTAGTGTGGTATTTGGTATAGAAAGACTGGACTTGGTGATGGAACAGACAGATTCCTACAAATTCAGTAGCTTAAACACAATGATGGTTTATTTCCCTATCATGAAGTCCAGTGAGGAGGGATGGCCCTTCTTGAAGCTTGCGAAAGAATTGAGAGTTGGAGCATACTCTTTTTTAAAAATTGTTTTTTCTTTATTTTAAAGATGTGGAGTACAATTCAGGGTTGGGCATACAAATGTTGATTTTGCAGATACCCTTGTTGAGAGGTGTGCCCCTCTCTCCCCTGGCAGTTTCCCACCATAAGAAAGGTCAATTCCTGCCTTATAGTGTTAGGATAATTGTTCAAGGTCTGCTTATGAGTGAGAACATATGGTACTCTGTCCTTTGTTTCTGTGATAGATCGTTGAGTATGATAAACTCTAAATCCATCCAAGTTGCTGCAAAATCCATATGTTTGCCCTTCCTTATGGTTGCATAATATTCTATTGTGTATATGTACCACATTTAAAAAATCCAGTCCAGCTTTGATGGGCAGCATGGTTGGTTCCATGTTTTTGCTATTGTGAATAGAGCTGCAATAAACGTGCGTGCAGTATCTTTTTGGTAGAATGAATTCAGCTCCTCTGGGTATATTCCCAATGGAGGATTGCTAGGTCATATAGAAGGTCAATGTCTAGTTCTTTCAGAAATTGCCACACTGTCTTCCAAAGAGGTTGCACTAGTTTGCATTCCCACCAGCACTGTAGAAGCGTTCCTTTTTCTCTGCATCCTCACCAGCATCTATTGTTGTTTGTTTTATTAATGATGGCCATTCTTACTGGGGTTAGGTGATATCTCAGTGTGGTTTTGATTTGCATTTCTCAGATGATTACTGAGTCTGAACACTTTTTCATGTGTCTGTTGGCTGCCTATGTATCATCTTTTGAGAAGTGTCTATTCATGTCTTCTGCCCACTTTTTAATGGGGTTGTTTGTTTTTTTCCTTTCGGCTCATTTGAGTTCCTTGTAGATTCCAGATGTTAGGCCTTTGCCAGATATACAGTTGGCAAATATTTTTTTCCATTCTGTAGGCTGTCTTCCCACTCTCTTGATGGTTTCTTTTTCTTTGAAGAAACTTGTCAGTTTGATGAAGTCCCACTTGTCTATCTTATCTCTTATGGTATGGGCACTTGGGGTTTTAATCAGGAATTGGTTGCCAGTTCCAATTTCCATAAGGGTATCTCCTGCATTTTCTAAGTTTCTTATAGTTTGAAGTTTTACATTTTGTTTTTTGATCCATTTAGAGTTACTTTTTGTGTATGGTGATAGGTAGGGGTCCTGTTTCAATCTTCTGCTTGTGATCAGCCAGTTTTCACAGCACCATTTACTGAACAGCTTCTCCTCTCCCTAGTGGTTGTTGTTGGAGGCTTTGTCAAAGATGAGTTGGTTGAGGAATTGAGGCTTTACTTCCAGAATCTCTATCCTGTTCTGTTGGTCCGTATGCCTGTTCTTGTACCCATACCAGGCTGTTTGATTATTGTAGCCTTATAGTAAAGTTTAAAGTCTGGCAGTCTAATACCTCCTGCTTTGTTTCTTTTGCTAAAGATTGTTTTGGCCATCTGTGGTCATTGATGTTTTCATACGAATTTCTGTATTGTCATTTCCAGGTCTGAGAAGAATGATGTTGGTAATTTAATGGGTATTGCTTGAATCTGTAGACTGCCTTTGGTGGGATGTATCTTAACAATCTTAACAGTCCATGAACATGAGGTGGAGCATACCCTTAACTGTCTTGACTCAGAAGTAAACCTTTCCTTCTTTGGCACATAGTTATATCACGTGGCCTCAACTCGTCTAAGAGAGATTAGGAGGTATAAAGCATCGTGTGTGTGTGTGTGTGTGTGTGTGTGTGTGTGTGTGTGTGTGTGTATAATTTTTTACTTTCTCCATATGCTTATTTATTTATTAATATTTTTTAAATGTGGGGTACAATTCAGGATTAGGTACATAAGTGGTCATCATATATTTTGTTAGCACTAACTATCTCTACAATAACTAGAAGAGCAAAACAGATTCCCAGCCCTGTGAATGTTCTGGAAGCTAATAAAGGCAAGGAATCTCAACAGTGATCTCTGATGATTGAGCATTTATGTGGCACCTAATACACAGCAGGTGCTTAATAAACAATTGCTGGACTGTGTTGACCCACACACCAGAGCTGGGGCCCAGAATGGCCATCGGATCCCAGAAAGAGGCTGACTTGAGGCTGAAGCCTAGGAGGTTGGGCTAGAATTCCCTAAAGCTCCTTAGATTGCAGGTGAAGTTGTCCCCAAAGGCAGAACCAAGATGACAGTTCAGACCTCAGCTATGGGGAGAGGAGGACTGAAGGGACTGGGAACCCAGAGGGACTGTTTGGTTTTACCCATCCACAGAGATTGTGAAAATCTCTTCCATAATCTGATCTCTTCAGTTTGGGACTTGACTTCTGGAATAATTTAATGTCATCTGCAAACATGGAGATTTTATTGGAAATACCCTTATCAAGATCATGGGTAAAGACCTAGCACTGATCCTTTATGCTTATCTCCCTGGAGAAGGGGCCATGCATTTATCTTTATCCTTTATTTTATGTTTCTAAACCCATTCCTTACTCCTAACAAAGCCACTTTCCCCATGTACTCATCATGTCCTGATTTCTTATAGTCTTTGAAATGGAATCTTGCCAAAGGCTTATTGAAAGTCTGAGTAGATTACATCCACCAGTTCCCTTATCTACATGTCTATTTATTCCCTTCTAGAACATCCATAAATAAACATTGGCTCTGTCCCAAGGTTCTATCCTTGAGGCTCTGTTCCTGTCCCTTCATTCTCTCACTTAGAGATCACATCTACTGTTAAAGCTTTAACTGCCTCCTCTCCAGGGTTGATCTCTCCAGCTCTGCCCTCTTTCCAAAGCACCAGTTCTACCTCTGCAATGGATGGCTTCATCCGCATGTGTCTAAAACAGAGTCTTACACCTCCCCTCCAAAACTCATCCCCCACTCCTAGTTCTCCTATTTCTGTCTATTGTATCATCAACCTTCCAGTCACCCAGGCTTAACACTATGACTCAGTTGTGAAGACTCATGTTCCTTCCCCAGTCTCCCATCCCATATGCACTTAGTCATTAAGTCCTGTGCATTCTTTTTCATGCCTCTCAGATTTCTTTCTTCCTTTCCATTTTGCACTGTCACTACTCAGATTTAGGTCCCTGTGGCTTTATTCTCGGATATTGCAAGAGCCACCTTGTTATGCTTTCTCTTCTATGAGCTTACCTTGCATTCATTCATATTATGCCACTGGGTTTAGACCTGTATTCAAATCCTAGCACTTTCATTTAGAAACTGTGTGAACTTGGACAAGGTACTTTACACCTCTCAATCCCATTTCCTCTCTAAAATGCAATTTATAATAATTAAGAAATTAGAAGCAGCAGGTATTATTACATTGTTCTAGGCATTGTCCAAGATGTGGTAGCTATTATCTTATTTACTCTCCCACAATAACCTTATGAGGTAGCTATTATTATTATCCCTATTTTATAAATGAAAAAACAAAGAAAATTTAAATAATTTGTTCAAAGTCACATAGCTAGTAGCTATCAGCTAAAACCTTGGCAGGGTGGGCTAGGCAGCTCGAGCTGTAATCCTAGCACTTTGGAAGGCCAAGGAGAGAGGATTGCCTGAGCTCACAGATTCGAGACCAGCTTGGGCAACTTGGAGAGATCTCATCTCTACAATAAATCAAAAATTAGCCAGGCATGGTAGTGAATGCCTGTAGTTCTGGCTACTTGGAAGGCTGAGATGGAAGACTCACCAGAGCCCAGCAGGTTGATGCTGGGGTGGTCATGAGTGTGCTACTGCACTCCAGCCTGGGTGACAGAGTGGCTCCTACTCAAAAAAAACCAAAAACAAAAACAAAAAAACCTTGGCAGTTCGAGTCTACTAAACCTAAATTATACCTAACCATTCTGCTCCCCTGCATTCTAACGTAGTAGTTACTCAATAAATGTTAATTATATTAATAATCAATATTCTAAAATATAGATTTGATCTTTTTGCTAAAAAGTCTCCAGTGGTAATACTTTGTAGAATAAAGTCTATTAAGTTAAAAAAAACTGTATTATGGCATCCACTATCTACAACATTTTTGGTTCCTTCCCATTATGATTATAATTTGTAAAAATCCATAAAACACTGATGCTTCTGGTTATGGTAGATTGCTATGTATTAGACTAACACTCCCAGTGTGAAGTGTAAAGGCTGGGGAAAAAATTGTGATATGGCTACCTGGAAGTATAAGAGAGAATCCAAGAGATTCAGGACATCAAGAATTAAAACCCCAAGGAGATAAATTTATAGTCTCAAATGCATGTATTGGAAAAGAAAGACTGAATGCCAATTATCTAAGTATCTCTTTCAAAAACCTCACAGAATAACAATAATTAATCCCAAAGAAAGTTAAAAAAAAGAAAATAATAAAAAGCAGAAATCAGGCCGGGCTCGGTGGCTCAGCCTGTAATCCCAGCACATTGGGAGGCGGAGGTGAGTGGATTGCCTGAGCCCACAGGTTCGAGACCTGCCTGGGCAACTTGGTGAGACCTCATCTCTACAATAAATCAAAAATTAGCCAGGTGTGGTAGCGCGCACCTGTAGTTCCAGCTACTTGGAAGGCTGAGGCGGAAGGATCGCCGGAGCCCAGCAGGTCGAGGCTGCGGTGGCCGGAAGCGGCCACTGCACTCCAGTCTGGGTGACAGAGTGAGATTCCAACTCAAAAAAGAAGCAGAAATCAATAAATAGAAACTAAATGTACAATAAAAAATAAACAAAGGCAAATTTTGGTTCTTTGAAAAGTCTAATAAAATTATAAAGCTCTAGTTAGACTGATCAGGAAAGTAAGAATGAAACAAATAATCTACATCAGGAATACAAAAAGAGAAATCGCTACAAACTCTACAGATATTACAAATATAATAAGATGATATTATGAATGACAAGTCAATAAATTTGAAAATTTAGATGAAATAGAAAAAATCCTTAAAAAAGTGTATTTATCAAAATTGACATAAAAATAGAAAATCAGAATTGTTCCATGCTGCTGAAGAAATAATCCTTATTTTAAATCTTCCATAAAGAAAACTCTGATCCCAAATGCCTTTACTAGTAAATTATTTCATAATTTAAACAATAAATAAACTGCCGATCTTAAGTAAGCTTTTTCAGAAACTAAAAAAAGGAAGAGACATCTCTTGACATTTTATGAGGCAAGTATAACTTTGGTACCAGATTTGACAAGGATACTACAAAAAAAGAAAATTTCTGACTAACTTTTCTCATGAAAATAGTTGCATTCTAATAAAGAAATTATGGAAAAAGCTCCATTTAGCAATATATATGACAATATTAATATATCATGGCTATGCAGGGTTTTTTTCCAGAAATTGAAGAAAGGTTTAACATTAGAATATCAGGCAACACAATCATCATATTCATATAATAGAGGGGAAATATCATATAATCATCTCAATGCTGAAAAAGCATTTGGCAAATTTTACCATTCACAAGGAAAAGAAGTTCTTAGAAAATTAGAAATGGAAGGGAACTTTCTTTCCTGATAAGGCTATCTTCCAAAATTTTACTTAATGGTGAAAGATTGAAAGCTTCCTCCAGAGAGTAGTAATGTGACAAGAATGCCTACCATCAGTGTCTATTCAGCATCTTATTAGATATACTAGCCAGTGCAATAGTGCCATGAAAAAATTAAAAGCACATAGATTTAAAAGAAAAAAACTCTCATTATTTGCAAATGACACGACTTCCACATATAATATCCAAAACCATATGCAAATAAATTGTCAGCATTGATAAGTAATTTTAATAAAATTTTAGCATAATAGTATTGAAACTATCAGATAACTAGAAATAAACTTAGTGAAATAAGTATAAAGAACACTATAAAACATTATTGAGAAAAAAAGAAAACTAACATAGGAATGTGTAATATTCTCATATTGGAAATTTCAATTTTATAAGTTTGAGAATTTTCCTTAAATTGCCCTAGAAGTTTAATGTGCTTCCAATAAAAAAGCCAGTAACATTTTGTATGTGAAAATTGACAGGCAGATTTTTTAAATTTATGGAAATATAAAGATTTAAGAGTATCTAAGACAACTTTGAAGAAGATCACAGCTGAAAAATAAAAAGATTAGATAGTAAGACTTATAAAACTAAGGTAATAAAAGGAACGCGTAATTGGTGCCAGGATAACCAAGTAGAATGCAGAGTCCAGAAACAGACCTACATGTATATTATACTGTCCCCTGATTTGTGGCAAAAAACATACTGTTGTGCAGAGGCTAAAAGATGGTCTTTTCATTAAAAGGTGTTAGGTCAATGGTAAAAGTGTGTAGTAAAATGAGTCTTGACTTTCATCTTAGACTAAAGGCAAAAAACAATCCAAGAGGGATGATAGACTTCATGTAAAATGCAATAAAACATTTAGAGGGTAACGTAGAAGACTGTCTCCATGACCCTGTTGTAGAAAATTATTTCTTGAAACCCACAAAAATAACTAACCATAGAGGAAAAGATTAATAAAAATATATGTATGTTTTTTAAATTACATATTTTTTTATTTTAAAATTATGGGGTACAGTTAAGGATTAGGTATACAAATATTCATTGAGCAGGTACCCTTGTTGATGAGGTGTGCCCCCCTTCCCCAGATATTGACTACCGCTAATCCCACCTCCCTGACCCTCCCTGTCCACCCCCCATAGTTTCCTACCACTGCCAATCCTTTTCTTATAGTATTACGATAGTTGTTCAAGGTCCATTTATGAGTGAGAACATATTTTTAATAGTAAGTACTTCGCCATACATTCACATAAGACCAAAAATCCTCTTATGGAATATTTTAAAATATCAACAACAAAAAAGAAAAAGCGAAAGAAATAGGAGAAGGAAAGGAAGAAGGAAGGAAGGAAGGAAGGAAGGAAGGAAGGAAGGAAGGAAGGAAGGAAGGAAGGAAGGGAAGGATGGGGAAAGACAGAGAAGGAGGAAGGGAGGGAAAGAAAGGGAAGGAGGAAGTAAGGAGGAGGGAAGGAAGAAGGGAAAGAGGAAAGGACAGGGGAAGAAAGGAAGGAAGGAAAGAAGGAAGGAAGGAAGCAGGGACACTTCTTCAATGGGCAAAAGCTTGAACATGCATGTCACAAAAGAGAATATCCAAATGGCAAATAAATATATAAAAGTTTGCTCAACAAATTGGTCATCAGGAATATACAAATTAAAACCATGATAAAGTTTCATGACACATATAAGATTTTTTTTAATGGACATCAAGTGCTAGCTTGGCATAGATAAGGGGTAATCTCAAATGCTTGTATAGAGTATAAATTGGTCCCACTTTGGGAACTGGGCAGAATCTATTGTATGCATACCTATGATCCAGCAATTCCAATTCTAGGTGTATAATCACAGAATAAAATAAAATAGTGTATATGTACAACAAAAGACTGTAAGGATGTTCCTAGCAAGGATCTATTTCCAAAATATTTTCATCATTCCAAGCAGAAACTTGATACCCATTATGCAATAGGTCCTTCCACTTCTTTCCAGACTCTTCAATCTATTTTCTTTCTTTCTTTTCTTTTTTTTTTTTTTTTGAGTTGGAGTCTCAATCCATCGCCCACGTTGGAGTGCAGTGGCATGCTCACGACCACCGCAGCCTCAACCTGCTGGGCTCAGGCGATCCTTCCTCCTCAACCTTCCAAGTAGACAGAATTGTAGGCGTATGCTGTTACGCCTGGCTAATTTTTTTATTCATTGTAGAAATGAGGTCTCGCCAAGTTACCCAGGCTGTTCTCGAACCCATGGGCTTAGGCAATCCTCTCACCTTGGCCTCCCAAAGTGCTGGGATTACAGGCTTGAGCCACCACACCTGACCCCTTAATCTATTTTCTGCTAAGAATAGGAGCCACTTTTCTGTCTCTGAAAATTTGTCTATTCTAGGTATTCCATATAAATGGAATCACATAGTGTTTGTCCTTTTGTGTCTGGCTCATTTCAATTAGGGTAATGTTTTCAAGTTCATCCCTTTTGTTATATGGAACTGTGGGTTACTCATTTGTTTAATCCCCTAATGGTATTCTACTATATACCATGTTTTATTCAATCTATTGCTGTTGGTGGTTTTTCTCTCAGTTTGAGGACTATTAAAAATGTTGCTGGAAACATTCTAGAAGTCTTTTGATGTTCACATGTTAGAGTGTGATAACTTTGTGAAATATAATTGAATACTTAGGATTTGTGTCCATTTCTGTAAATTAAAGTTCAATTTTTACAAAAGCTTATAGACTGGGTGAGGTGGCTCATGCCTGTATTTCTGGTGCTTTGGGAGGCTGAGGTGGGAGTACCACTTTAGACCTGGAGTTCAAGACCAGCCTGAACAACATAGTGAGACACTGTCTCTCTAAAAAAAAAAAAAAAAAAGCCAGGCGCAGTGATGCATGCTTTTAGGTCCTAGCTATTTTGGAGGATAGGATAGAAGGATCACTTGAGCCTAGTTCAAGGCTGCAACGAACTATGATCCCACCATTGCACTCCAACCTGGGCAACAGAGTGAAACCCTGTCTCTAAAGCATAAAGATAAAAATAAATAAAATCTGAAAAGTTTATTTAAAAATAGCTGGTGGTAAGAGGAGAAGGAGAAAAGAAAAGAAAAAAGAATACCCATTGCCTAGCCTATGAGGCCCTGTGAAGTCTGGCCTTGAACAAACACCTGGTAATCTTGGGATGCTGGCTCAACAAAGCCATTTTGGCTCCCTGGTTTTGATTGGGCTGGGGCATCCTTGAGCAGACATACTGTGCCTTCCCCTGGAGCATGGTGGGGTCCAGGGAGACCCTGACAGGCTAGCTTGCCCTCTACCTTATAAGCCAGCCAGAGGTGAAGCCCCCCCATCTTTTTGCGACCCCCCCCAGGATAGTATGAGGGAAGCAAGACCAACACAGCACATTCTGAGGGGACACTCCACAGCTCCCTGAAGACGTTGATTCAGGTTCTCATCTGGGGGGACCTAGTTGGCAACAGAGTCTTCGTCCCTGTTCCCAGTCAGTTGTTGGCTAGACTGAGCAGGCCCTCATCTTGCGGTGAATAAACAGGTGGGTGCTGGGAGGTCTTCACTTGTGCCTGCCTTCCCTAGACCCTCCTGGGTCAAGAACGAGATCCAGAGTCCTCATTCTCCTCCTCCTCTCTGTTTCAGTCACACTAACCTTCATTCTGTTCTCTCCATACTTACTTATTGTCCTCAAAAGAGTACTTGTTTCCTAACTCCTTTTCATTCAGTATCAGCTCGATTCTCACACCTTCAAGAAAACCTGCTCTGACTGACATCTGTAAAAAAACCTCTTATCTCATGGGCACTTACCACAATTCCGGTCCAGGGATATTGGATTAATTTCTGAGTCTTCCTATAGACTACAAGCTCCATAAGGGCAGGGACTGTGTGGCTGGGACTGTGTGGCTGGAACTGTGTTTACCATTCAAATTCAATGGCTAGCACAGTGCCTGGAAAAAAGTGGGTGCTCAGTATATGTGGCATGAGTGAATGAATGAACAGGTGGGTAAGTGAATATGAGGCTTTCCAAAAGTAGCCAGTAATCATATATCCCACTGTCTGATGCTGACACACACCCTCCTTCCTGTCTATACCTTTAACTTACCTCTGTGTGTGCCCACCTAAACCCCAACACACACACACACACACACACACACACACACACACACACACACACTCCCTGGCATAATGAAGGCTAGGTCACTGTGCTCTTCCTTTCAAGATCCCTTCAGCCCTTATTTTCTGCAATTTCCTTGGTATGAGTTAGTATCTTAATATCACAATGCAATGGTGGAAGGTGTGTAGTGGCTGGGTGGACTTTCCTGCACACATCCAGTCAGGATGAGCAGGAATGGGGTGGAAGTGAACTGGTTGTGATTCTCTAAGACTCGCTGCTTGACTTACCTCCTGTGTGCTCACTGGTTTGGGTGGTTACCTGGTCCCTCTGTACCAGGCAGAATGTACCAGGAACCCTGTTCAGCTGCCATCAGGACAGCTTAAGTGAAAACTTCAAGGCAGGTGTGAGTGATTGGTGTTTCTCTCTGCTCCACCCTGTCGTCAAGCTTTGGTCTTTCCAGGGAATGAATTTACTGTTCTGGGTCACGGTTTCAGCATTTCAGTCAATTTCTCACTCATCACATGGCCCAGTGGACCAGGAACTAGAGTCCAGGATCCCAGCCCCTAGTCTCACCCACACACTCCTACCCATCTGAAACTGATGGGGTTTCTGAAAGCAGAAGCTGGAACTGCAGGGATCAGAGGAACTAACCAACAGGGAATTTATTACTGCCGTGCAAGATGGGGGTGTTGGTGGGGGTGATACCAGGATGATTTGTCTTCCTTAGGCAAGTGGCACCTTCCAGAATCTGTCTCATCATGAGGTGGAGTGGACCCCTGTGTTAGTCAGGGTTTTCAAACAGGCAGAGCCAATATGATGGACGGATAGGTAAACAGACAGACAGACGACTGATAGACAGATTATGATGACAGATAGATGATTGATGGATAAATGATAGATGATATAGATGAGAGAGGATTTATTAGGAGAATTGACTACTGTAATTATAGAGACTGGGAAGGATAGATGATATAGATAGGTAGGTAGATAGATAGATAGATAGATAGATAGATAGATGATATAGATGAGAAAGGATTTATTAGGAGATTGGTTCCTGTAATTATAGAGACTGGGAAGGATAGATAAATGATAGATGATAATATAGATAGATATAGATGAGAGAGGATTTATTAGGAGAAATGACTCCTGTGATTATAGAGACTGAGAAGTATAGATAGATAGATGATTGATAGACAGATGAAAGTAGATATATTAGGGAAATTGACTTATGTGATTACAAAGGCTGAGAAGTATAGATGGATGATAGATAGATGAGAGAGGATTAATTAGGGGATTGGCTCCTGTGATTATAGAGGCTGAGAAGGATACAGGACAATAGATAGATAAATAGTTGATAAATAGATGATAGATAGCTAGAGAACCAGGGAAACTGGCTGCATGGCTTAGTGTAGGTATGTTCAACCTGCAGCCTGTGGACCACATGTGACCCCGGACAACTAGAAGTGTGTCCTCACAAAATCTCTTTTTTTCCTTTTTGAGTCAAAGTCTCGCTCTGTCACCCAAGCTGGAGTACAGTGGCATGCTCACGACTACCACAGCCTCCACCTTCCTTCAAGTAACTGGAACTACAGGTGCATGTCTCCACATCTGGCTAATTTTTAAATTTATTGTAGAGATGAGGTCTCACCAAGTTGTCCAGGCTGGTCTCAGACCCTTGGGCCCAGGCAATTCTTTCCCCTCCACCTCCCAAAGGGCTGAGATCACAGGCGTGAACCACCATGCCTGGCAAAATCTTTTAACATCATGAGGTTTTTTTTTTAGCATTTATTTTCTTCATGGCCCCATGTGTAGTTCTATTTTTGAAGTTCACAGTCACGCCTTATTCATGACATCGCTTTCTGGCAGCACATACATTTATGAGCAGCTATCTTCAATGATGACACACACGAAGAACAAAATTTGAACAAACATTTCTGAGAAGCACCTTGAGAACTCACTGAGCATTGCAAACACTTTCATCGAACCAGACATTGATAGATTAGTTTTACAAAAACAAGGCCAAATTTCCCATGAGTTTTATATTGTTCTCATTTTTCTAAACTTTATGATAAAAGTACAAAAAATAAAAGAAGCTTCATTATGTATATACACTAGCTATATTATATAATTTATGTGCAGACCAAGACAATTCCTCTTTACTCAATGCTGCCTGGGAAAGCCAAAAGGTTGGACACCCCTGGGTCAGTCCAATCCAAGTACAAATACCTTAGAACCAGGGAAGCCAATGGTGTAACTCTGAATCTGACTTTGAAGGCCTGAGAACCCAGGGGGCTGTAGGTATAAGTCCCAGAATCCAAAGCTGGAGAACCTGCAGTTCTAATATCCAAAGGCAGGAAAAGAAGGGTACGAGATCCAAGAGAGAGAGAGTTGGCTTTATCCAGGTCTCGGCCAATTGGATGGTGCCTGTCCACATTGGGGGAGGGAGGATCTTCCTTCCTCAGTCCACTGATTCAAATGCTAGTCTTTCTCAGAAACACCCTCACAATTGCACCCAGAAATAATGCTTTACCAGCTATCAGGGTTTCCCTGGATCCAGTCAAGTTGACACAAAAAATCAGTCATCACAGCCGCCTCCCCACCTCATCCAAAATGATAGACACACATGTGATCACACTGGCCTATGCTTTCTAGAGGTCCTCTAGCTCCACAAGTGAAAAGTTCATTTCTGGTAGCTACACTATCTTCCTTTCGCCTCATTGAAATGTTTACTCTGAGCCAAGCTTGGGGGCTCAACCTGTAATCCCAGCACTTTGGGAGGCAGAGGCGAGTGAATTGCCTGAGCCCACAGGTTCGAGAACTGCCAGAGTGACTTGGTGAAACCTCATCTCTACAATAAAAAATTTAAAAATTAGGCAGGTGTGGTCGCGCATGCCTGTAGTTGCGGCTACTTGGAAGGCTGAGGTGGAAGGATCGCCGGAGCCCAGCGGGTCAATGCTGGGGTGGCCGTGAGCGTGCCACTGCACTCCAGCCTGGGCGACAGAGTGAGACTCCAACTCAAAAAAAGAAAAAAGAGACGTTTACTCTGGTGACAGAGAACAACTTCAACTGCACTTAGTCATTCACTGAACACACATCTTCTGTGTGAAATCCTGTGTGCTACACCCAGGGTTAAGAAGGTGGCACTATGTGGAAATGGTCTCTGCCTTTACTGAAGTTCACATTATTTGACAATAAGCCAGCAAATAATTAATTATTTATTTATTTTGAGTTTGAATCTCACTCTGTCACCCAGACTGGAGTGCAGCGGCCGCTCCCGGCCACCGCAGCCTCGACCCGCTGGGCTCCGGTGATCCTTCCACCTCAGCCTTCCGAGTAGCCGGAATTACAGGCACGCGCTACCACACCCGGCTGATTTTTTGATTTACTGTAGAGAGGAGGTCTCACTGCCCAGGCAGGTCTCGAACCCACGGGCTCAGGCAATCTACTCACCTCAGCCTCCCAAAGGCGCGGGATGACAGGCTGAGCCACCGAGCCCGGCTCAAATAATTATTAATTGTCGTGAATAAGCTGAGGAAGAAGAATTAGCCATTGTCAGAGAGAGCAACAAGTAGGGGGTGGGGAGGAGCCAAAGGAAGGGGCTGCTTTTGATTCAGTGCCAAGGAAGACCTCTCTGCAGAGAGGAATGCAGGTTGGGTATCCCTCGTGCCTCATCTGAAATACTTTGACCCAGAAGTGTTTCGGATTTGGGAATGTTTGCATTCTGTACTTACCAGTTGAACATCCCAAATCTGAAAACTGGAAATCTTGAAATGCTCCAAAGAGTATTTCCACTGAGTGTCATGTCAACACTCAAAAAGTTTCGGATTCTGGAGCATTCTGGATTGCAGATTTTTGAACTAGGGATACTCATCCTGTATTTAAGCTGAGAAGGAGGCAGATGCCAGACATGAGCAGTGCAGGGGAAGAGAATCTCTGGAGAAAGGAGCGGTGTATATGCAGTCCTGGGTCGCAGAGGCCATGTCTGAAGGGCCTTGACTTTTGGCAAAGGCCATGGTGCACCCAGTGTACCCTCTGACCTCTGGCTCTGTGACTTCTCACTGCTGGGGAACAGGAGTCCTTCCTCCACAACAGATGCCTCTTTCTCCTCCGGCAGAAGCCTCATGCCAGCCCACCCAGCCCTGCCAACAGCGTCAGCTGATCCCTGGGTACTTACAATCAACAAAGAGAGAGAGAGAATTGGGAGCAGGGAAAATTCCCACCAGAGTCACAGAGGTCATCTGTCTGGGGGGACAGGGTGTGGGGGGGACATTCTTTCTGCTGCCATTATCCCCCACATTCCACAGGGCTAGGAAGGATACTCGTTGCTACCACCACCAGTGCTGGCATTCCTGGGGCACATTATTGTCTATGAAATGCTGTTGGCTGGGTTTGGTGGCTCAACCTGTAATCCCAGCACTTTGGGAGACTGAGGAGAGTAGATTTCCTGAGCCCGTGGGTTCGACACCAGTCCGGGCAACTTGGCAAGACCTCGTCTCTACAATAAAATAAGAAACTAGCTGGACGTGGTGGCGTGCGCCTGTAGTTCCAGTTGCTTGGAAGGCTGAGGTGGAAAGATAGATGCTGGGGTGGCCGTGAGTGTACCACTGCACTCCAGTTGGGACAACAGAGTGATACTCCAATTCAAAAAAAGAAATGCTGTTGCATTTGTAAGCCCATATAGCCATCTCTATCTAGGCCTCTGTGAGTAAGACATATATGAGGGATTAACTCCTTTTCCAGGGGAGCATATTCACGGTTGCTTGATGCTGGCCTCTGTCCTCCAAACCCACTCTGTCTCCTAAAAACACTCATTTTTTATTCTCTTTCTCTCCCTGAAGTCTTTTCCAGAGGAAAGCACAGAGCGGGTTACAGGTCTGGCAATGGGTTAGACTGTTTGTACCCATCTGGGCAATCACTGTCGGCTGTCTGCATTTTAGCCATTTTCCTTTTTCCTTGCTAATCGAGTTCAGATTTTTGTTCAGGTAGAAATGTCCCCAGTCCCCAGCAAGTGAATCATAAGTAGTTTAAGCCAGTCATGGCAATCTCATCCCTGTTGATGGTGATTGGTCCGAGGATGGGCAATTGGACCCTGTTCTGGCCAATGAGATGTAAGTAAAAGTCTTGGGGATTCTGAGAAGGATTTTACTATCTAATAGTAGGAGAAAGGAAATGAAAAATATCTTTTTTTTTGCCCCTATACTCTTCCCTCTTCAAATTCTTGTTATTTGAAGTGTAGGCCCAAGACCAGGAGCGTTGGCATTACCTTAGAACTTGCTAGAAATGCTATCTCAGGCCTCACTCCAGACCTACTGAGTCAGAAACTACATTTCAAGAAGTCCCTCCTGGTAATTCTATAGCACATCAAAGTTTGAAAAGCACTGGTTTAAGCCACAGTTAGTCAGATTCTTCTGAGACTTGTGATCTAAGGTATGCTGACTGGGAATATACCCCAGGCTCAGGTTTTCTTAAGATTTGGGGTGTATTCATCTAGATTCTAGAAGGCAGGTATCCACTCCAGGGTCTCCAGGTGGGGACTAGACTCTAGGATGGGCGAATCAGAGAGTTCGTCACAACCCATGGAGATTCCCTGGAGATAAGGCAGAGGTGACCCAGGGAACAGACGTGGCTACAGCTAAGAGGTAACCTGCAGGCCTAAAAAGAAAGTTCTAGACAAAATCACAGACAGGGTGCAGGGTAAACAGCCATAACTACCTTTTTGCTGAACAGAGTGGACAACAGGAGTTAGTCCAGGAGGTCTGTGGGAACCTGACTGAATGAATTTGCCTTGCAGAGATTAAAAAAGGAGCCAGCGTTCAGAGGAGGGGTTCAGGGGTCCACTGTCTCCCAGGATAAAATGGGTTAACCTGGCCACATGAAGATGGCCTGGCTCTTTTTTTTAGAGGGGGTGGCAGATCTAGTCTTGGAAGACGGTAACCTTTCTACCCCTCAGGGATGCACCTGGGCTTTCAGTTCCAGTCTTCACCCCAGTGGTTTTGATATCTCAGATCTGGAGCATAATGTCCACCTATTTCCTCATGCCCAGTTGGACAGGAGATTCTGCCTCGAGAAAAGGAGAATCGGTCCAACTCCCAAGGGCATGGGAGGTGGTCTCTGCCAGTACTTTGATGACTGGGTAGGATCATAATCTTCAAGCAGATCAGACCATCCATTTGCCCCCTGCTAATGGCTTGTGGATAAGGTGTCCCTCCGCCCCCAGATACTTGTTGTGATGCATGGTGATTCTTTTTTATCCTGGGAATCAATATAAAAGTAGTTTGGAGTATGGAATTTGGAATCAGACATAGCTGGTTAGAGACACGGCTCTATGGCTTACCAGCTGAAAACCTTGGGAAAATTAACCTTTCTGGGTCCCAGTTTCTTCATCTGTGAAGTGGGAATGGAATAATAGTACCCACCTCGAAAGGTTGTTATTAAGACTAAATGAGGCAGTCTGTGTGTAGCACTCAGCATGACCCCAATACATGGTGGCAGTCGCTATTAAGAATACATGTGCCTTTATTTATTTATATTTATTTTAAAGATGTGGGATCCAATTCAGAGTCAGGTACATAAGTAGTCATCGTACAGGTGAAGTTTGGGCCTTCCATTGGTCTTCACTTCTCCTGGTTTGGGATCAGGAACCCTTATTAGCCCACCCACCCAGAGGAAGTAAAATCATTCTACAAAAAAGATACCTACATGTGCTTTTAAAAGCAACCATGTTAGTGTGCTGAGGAGCAGAGGCCTGGGTCTGGAAGCAGCGTGTACCAGGGGAGACAGAGGCTGTGTGCCGTGAAGGAGTCTGGGGTGTGGGTCCTGGAGCCTGGATTCCCAGGCTCGCCTCATCTTGACACCTGACTGGATGAACCAGATAGGAAGACAGAGAGAAGTCGAAGCTTCTTTGCTGTCCCAGAAACCAACTCCCTCAGCATGATCCCAACCCACCCAGCTGTGAAATTGAGATCATTACCTGCTTCCTCACAGCTCCCTTTACTGGCTTCCTCATCATTCCAGAAGCAGGTGTGTGCAGAAGGTGGGGGAAGGGACAGCTCCCAGCCCTACATCCTGCCTGGGACCCCTCTGTTTCCTGTGGTCATTTCTCTCTTCCCTATGGTTGAACCATTTTAGGCAAGGACATCTACACTTTATGTTTGTCTGTCTGTTCCCTGAGTCAGCTAGTAATTAATCGGGTGCCAAGTGTGGAGCAGGTGTCATGCTAGGTGCTGGGAACACAAAGGTAAACCCCAATGTGGCCCCTCGAGTTATTCAATGGCCTGACAGATCCTGAAGGCATTCAAGGTGTGGCTGAGTGTGATGAACTGCTGGATTAGTGGGCAGCCCCCTACCCTTCTCAGCAGCATGGGGAAAATGTGGACCCCAGCCTGGTGTGGGAAATGCAAGGTGGCCTCTCTTATGCTGCAGCTTTGGGAGCATGGCGCCCTGGCAGGGAGGAATGGAAGACACCAGAAGGAGGGAGCTAGCCCCTTATTTGGCTGGCATTGGAGCTCAGGACCTGTGACAGATTTTGCACAGACGTGGGCACAGCTAAGGGCCCTTGAAGACTCTCCAAAAACCACCAGAGAAGATATTGCTATGGGTGAAGGAGGCTGGGATCTTGCAATTCTAGAAACCAACAAGCCCTTGGGCATCCATGTTAAAGCTTCCTCTTTTATCCCATAGGCTGTGGAAGCCTGGGAAGATACTGGTTTCCTGGAAGAGAACCACGTTGCACTCAGAGCAGAAATGTGCCATCCCCCTTCCATTTCTCCCTCTTCCCTTCCATTTCTCCCTCTTCCTCCATTCCAGGCTACTGATGAGTTCAAAAACTATTTTGAGCAATGGAAAAAGCATCTTGATAGGGGTATTACATCAAACAGAGAGTACTTTGAAGGTACTTTGAGAGTACTTTGAAGTTAAACATGTAAGAATAAATACACAATTTCTAGTGAATAAATTTATGAATAAATCCTGGGTGTTTTGGGGTCCCTCTTGTGTTTTCTATACCGTGGTACCTACTCTTCATACCTTCTTGAACACAATCACCACCATCCTCCTTTGAGCTCTGAAAAAACCTCCTAATTCATCTTTGTTATCTTTGTTCCACTTTTGTGCTGCTTCAGTCCACTCTCCAAATTGCACTTTGCATGAGCTTTCTAAAATACATCATCAAGTAACATCATTTCCCGTGGCTTCCCACTGTATCTAGACTAAAGTCCCAGTGTCCTGGTGTGGTCTCCACGGTCCCACCTGATCCCTGATCCACCTGGCCTGCCTCTCCATGCCATTCCCCCCTTCAGTGTCCCCTTCAGCTCCAGCCCCACCCCCCTGCATTCTCACTGCCTGGAGCATCCTCCTTTCTTCCAGATCTCCATGCAGCTCTGACTCCTTCATATCCTTTGGACTTCAACTCATATGCCCCCCACTTAGAGAGGCGTTCATCCAGTCAAGTTTAGATATTCCCCCACGACATCTCGGTCACTCTCTAGCTGATTTTAACTGTTTTATTTTTTCATTTTTATTTTAATCAATATTTTTTATTATGTTATTGTGGGGTACAATTAAGGGTTAGGTACACAAAGATGCTTCGTTCAGGCACCCTTGTTGATAAGAGGTGTCTGCCCATCCCCAGACAGATGTTTACTACCATTAATCCCATCTCCCTTCCCTTCCCCCCCATAGTTTCCCACCATTGTCAGTCATTTTCTTATAGTATTAGCTTGGATGTTCAAGGTCCACTATATGAGTGAGAACATGTGATACTCAAATCTTTGTTTCTGTGAGAGGTCACTCAGTATTATAGACTCTAGTTCCATCCAGGTTGCTGCAAAATTCATGATTTTGTTCTTTTTTATGACTGCATAGTATTCCATCGTGTATATGTACCACATTTTTTTAATCCAGTCCTCTTTTGGTGGACAGCATGGCTTCTTTCAGGTTCTTGCTATTGTGAACAATGCTGAGATAAACATACGTGTGCAGGTATCTTTTTGATAGAGTGATTTGAGTTCTTCAGGGTATATTCCCAGTAGAGGGATTGCCGGGTCATATGGGAGGTCAATATCTAGAGCTTTTAGGAATCGCCATACTGTTTTCCACAGAGGTTGCACTCGTTTGCACTCCCACCAACAGTATAGTGTTCCCTTTTCACCACACCCTCTCCAGCAACTGTTATTTTTTGAGTTATTGATAATTGCCATTCTGACTGGAGTTAGGTGGTATCTCAGTGTGGTTTTGATTTGCATCTCCCTGATGATTAGTGAGGTTGAACATTTTTTCATGTGTCTGTTGGCTGCTTGGATGTCTTCCTTTGAGAAGTGTCTGTTTATATCGTTTGCTCACTTTATAATGGGGTTGTTTGTTTTTTTCTTTTCAGCACGTTTGAGTTCCTTGTAGATCCAAGATGTTAAGCCTTTGTCAGACCTAAAGTTGGCAAATTTCCAGTCTGTAGGCTGTCTCCCTGCTTTCTTGATAGTCATTTGGGGGCCATTTATTAACTGCAATTTTTTGGTTTAATTGTAGGTAATCTCCCCCTGCAACCTTCGTGTGTATACTATCCCTCCAGCATTACCAACAGGTCTAGAGCTGCCAATAGTCAATAACTATTTGCTGAGTGAATAAATGAATGATATAAATAGCTTTTAGAAGTTGTTTGTGGTAGAAAGACGAGAGTAGAAACAAAAACCCAGTTCCAGAGGGAAACTTTGTCTTCTTTTTTTTTTTTTTTTACTTTAAACATGTAAAATTCATTGAATATCGGTTATACAATACAGCTGTTTAAAACAAAAATGGTTGGGTATGGTGACTCACACCTGTAATCCCAGCACTTTGGGAAGTTGAGGCAGGAAGATTACTTTAACCTAGGAGTTCAAGACCAGCCTGGGCAACATAGCGAGACCCCCTTCTCTACCAAAAAAAAAAGAACCAGGTGTGGTGGCACATGCCTATCATTCCAGCTACTTGGGAGGATGAGGTGGGAGGAGGATCACCTGAACCCAGGAAGTGGATGTTGTGGTAAGCCATGATCGCGCCACTGCACTCCAGCCTCGGTGACAGAGTAAGGGTCTGACTCAAAGAAGAAAAAAAAAAAACATCAAAAGCAAAATTAAAAACCAAAGCAAGACAAACAGATCTTTGTCCAGTGAGAGTTTTCTCACATTGAGCACTGTCTGCATGACTGCCCCTCACATGTGAAGTCTCTTCGAGTTCTAAGAGGTGCAGTGCTAGGTTTTCCATCTTAAATGTGAGAATGCGAGGCACATGGACGTTTAATCACTGCTTCAAGTTCACACAGCCAGTGAATGCCAGAGGTGGGATCCAGGCCTCTCCATCACCAGACTTGCAAGGAACTTTCTGTGGCTCCATTCACATGCCTCCGTCGAATATCGGGGATTCAGAGTTGCCATGGTGCCAACCTCAGGGGATGCTGGATTCTGGTCCAAGGACAGAAAAGATGAGTCTGGACCTCTGCACCCTGTGGTTCCCTGAGGCTGGGAGGCCCCGCAGAGGCCACTCTGCTTTGCTCAGCAGGGGAATGAAGCAGCCTGAGCTTGGTCTAGTGGAGAAGCTGCTATTATTTCTCTTTCCTACAGATGTGAGACAGCCACAGGGATTTGAGGACAGCAGGAGAGTTAAGTGGCAGTGATTCCTGAAGTCAAGGAACGGATAAAATGACTTCCGCAGGGCCGTGTCAGCTAGCTGAGTGTTGATTCTGGGAAAAGTATCGATACATTCGAGGCTTTAGAAACTTCTGGCTGCAGAGAGATGACCAGTTGGCTGACTACTTGCTCTCAGGCCATCTTAGCTCCAGCTGCTGCTTGGGGCTGGGGCTAATGCCTGTGACCTTGGGTGGGGTCCCCAGGGTCATTCAGGAAGTAGCATGTTGAGTAATGGAAACCTCCCTCAGAGGCCATGATAGATCTGTTTTTGGCTGCTCCCTGTTGGGGTGTGATTGATTCCCCTGGAGCCTGTATCCCTTTTCTTACTTATTGAGTGTGGGTGATGGATTTTTGACAAGATTGATTCTGACCTGAATACCGCTGAGCTAAATGAATCAACGTTGTCAATTTCTCGGCCTGGTCTCGAAGAATAGTTAGGTGGATAAGGACATTTTTCTTTCAATGGAAGCCCTTTTAGCTCCCCCGGCTGTCCAGCCAAAGGCTGTCCTCTGCCAGGGTCCACGGGCTGCCCCTGCTTGTAACCATGAAGCCCAAGCCTGTTTCCTCTTTCCTCCTCCTCTCAGCAAGGCTAGTTCCCAGGCCAGCCCGCTCTCTGTGCCTGCCGGGCTCTGCCCCTCTCTCAGGTGCCTCAGTCAGAAATATGAGCCATCAGTCGGGCTTGGCTGTGTGACGAGGAGAGAGACATACTTGTCTCATCTATCTCAGAGCTGTGGTTCCTGAATCAGCCCATGACTGACTTGCCCCTAAACCTGGAATTAGTATCCAGTCTTGAAGTCACCACTGATGTATAGCTACTAGTTTCTCCAAGTGGGGTTTTCGCATTCACCTTTTTACCCTCAGAGTCTATACAATTTTTATGAATGACTCTGAGGCGTTTGGGTTTTCCTGCCTCTCTCTGCTTTCCTCAGATTCTCACAGCTGGATCTACCGCTGAGCTCACCCGTAGGCTCTGGTTTCCTGGGCCCTGCCCGAGAGATGGGTTGTGGAGGGTAGAGACAGCTGGGCAACGGGGAGCTCCCATCCTCCTGGTGGCTTCATCTGCATCTGAAGAGTGGTAACCCTGAGAAGTGGGCCTGGTTCTCCTCGATATGTTATTCATACTGTTTATGAGACTACATAGAATAAGCTAGATTATCTAATAACTGATACAAGATAACTACCAGTTGATGCTAAAGACTTTTTGAAGGACTCCTTATTCATTGCCTCTGATCATGAGAACAACCCTGCAAAGTATTATCAGAGAATTTTTTTTTTTTTTGAGTCAGAATCTAACTCTGTCACCCAGATGGAGTGCAGTGGCATGATCACAGCTCACTGCAGCCTTACCCTCCCGGGCTCTGATGATCCTTCTGGTTCAGTCTCTGAGTAGCTTGGGACTATAGACACACAGTCCTACACCTGGCTTTTGTGTGTGTGTGGAGACGAGGTCTTGCTGTGTTGCCCAGACTAGCCTTGAACTCCTAGGTTCCCAAGTGCTGGAATTACAGGAGTGAGCCACCATGCCTGGCCTCAGAGTTGTTTTCCAGATGACCAGCCAGGGCTCACGGAGGGCTTACAGCCTTCTCAAGGGTACCCAGCTAGCCCAGGGGTGCACAGACCACTGCTCTGCCACCCAGTGGAGGTTAGAGCTACATCACCTGCAGGTTGGAAGGCCCAGGCATGATGACAGCCAGACACCCTGATTTAGTAGAACGACTACCAGACACCAGCAGACCCAAGACCCAGCCTTCCTGGGAGGAGCCTGAGGCACCTGTTGGCTGGGCTCCCTGGTCCCTGTCCTTGCCCTGGAGCATCACTCCCCACGCTCTCTCCAGGACCTAGCCTTCAGGTAAGGACTGTGGGCTGAACCCCTTCGAGACTCTTGGCCTGGGGAACACAGCACTGCTTCCTGGGCTGGGTGCCAGCTCCCAGCTCCCAGACTGTGTCTCGGCTGGTTCCCTCATGCCTCATACCTCATTCCCTCCCTTCTTCCCCATTTGCTTTCTAAATCCATTACTCTTCAGCAATTATTTTAGCAATGACTTCAGCTTCCAAGGATGCTCTCTAACTCATCATCAGAGAGGCCTCAGCTGCCGGTGGTGTAACCCAGTCTTCTCCTAGGTCAGGAAGAACCCGGCTCAGGGTCCCTCCTGCCCCAGATAAGGGTCCACGAGGGTGAGAGCCACCACTCCTGAGTCCAAGTCTGCAGCTTTTTTCGTGACATCATGTTTCCACCTCCAGCCATTGTCTCTCCCCACACAAACATCCCGTCGACACTTCTATGACTTTATTAGACTTAATTCACATTGTTCCCTAAACTGGGGACACCTAATTTGATCTGAGGTGGTAGAATTTCCTGAATACTGTCACTGCAGGCTTAGTCTGAGGATTATTACAGGACAAAATATTCTAGAAAGTCAAGGCCCCTGTTCAACTGCAGTCTAGTGGCAGTCACAATAAAGGAGGTCCCAGGAGAGCAGCACCGTGGCCTGAGGAAGGAGTGACCCTTCAGGCTGGGTTCTACTGGATCCAGAGGTCAGCCTCCTCTTTGTACCCTACCCCCATCAGACATTCCTGGGTGTCGCTGAGAGAGGGCCTCAGAGGAGGGTGTTCAGGGACTGTGAGAGGGAAGGAATGGCCCAGGTGAAATGTCTGCAGCTGAGGCCTATAAACCTGCAGGCTTTTCAAGAGGACAAAGCCTCAGGCAGAGGAGCCTGGAGGGTGTTGGAGAGACCTAGGGGCAACTCCCCTGTCACTGGGTGGAGCTGGGGCAGTGGGCCAGAGTGAGGGCGGAGCTGTGGAGTTAGCCAAGGCCAGCCTAGGGGGTTCTTCCAACAGCTGAGAAGCAGTGGGGTGGGGGTGGGGGTCTCTGATGCCTGTCAGACTTCCAATGCTCTCGTAAATCTGAACCCCTCACTTTCCTCCTAGTCAACTCATCTCACCCGAGGGCTAAGGCGAGTGAGTGGCTGGGAGGGGAAGGCCTCACTGTGCTGGGGAAATCTAAGTCAGCAGAGGCCACTTCTGCTTGAGGGTTAGCAAGATCTCAGGGAAAAGAGTGTAGAGATTCCCACCCCACAAGGGCCGGGTGGCTCAGAGCACTCTGTCATCCAGCAAAAACCCTGGTTTCAGGGGCAGAAGGAGCTGCCCTGGGCCGGCCCTGCCCAGCCTGTGGGTGAAGGGATAAGAAGCCTGTCTTCTCCCTGGGCTCCCGGACCCCCAGTCACCCTTACTCCCAGTGATTTGATTTGTGCTGTGAGGAGTACAAATACCCCCTGGGATCAGAGTGGGCGATTCTGGACTCCTTCCACTGGGGTCATTTTACTGACGGTTATTCATCTGGGTCCAGTGGAAGAAGGAGGGGGAAGAAGAAATGTCTGACTGTCCATTAACTCCTTCATTGCTGTTGTGTCCTCTGCCTAGTGAAGGTAGGAGCTTCCGGTGCTGCTCAGAGGCAGCTGTTCCCCAGGGCGGGGTGCAGACTTCCCAACTCTCTCCCCACCTCCTCACGGTAAATCTGGCATTTCTGGTGATGTTAGGTGGCTGGTCTCTCTAGCTGGCATTGTGAGTGGGTGGGTCCCAGATCTGTCGTCTGGGGCTACAAATCTAATCTAAAATGCCTGAGGACTGGTCTTCACTGTCTTGCACTCACCTGATATGGAATAGGCAGGTTATAAAAAAGATAAATTATTTGCAGAGAAAAATCTCCCTATGCCAGGAGAAGTAGACAGAGACAAATGGACAAGCTGCTCTCTGGGATTCTTAGTCACTTCTTTTCCTTTCCAGGGGTAAGTCAGCCTGCTGTCCACCAGAGCGTTTCCCTCCAAAGATGCAAATGGATGGAAATGAGACCACAGGGAGACCTTCCAGGTAATAAAGGATGTGAGAAAGGCATAGAAGGAGGTACCAAGCTGCAGTTGGGCTGAAGGAGGAGAGAGGCCTTCCCTGGATTTTGCCCAAGGGGTGCTGGCTCTCAGGTTTGAAGGAAGAGGGGAAGGAAGGTCTCTGGGCCTCTGACCTTGATCCTGAGCATGCCCGAAGCCTCCTTCCCAGAGGAGGGGAGTAGCCAAGTCACCAGCTTTCACAGATGACAGCTCACACTGAAATAACTTGTTCCGAGGGTAGTTGGTGATCAATGACTCAAATTAAACCTCAGAAAAGGTTTTTTTTCTTCCTGACACTTTATAGGTTTCTCAGCTTATCTCCTCCCTGGATGGTTGTATAAGCCAGCTGATAGCTACCTTAACACCCTAGAAAAAGTGCATTCACAGAAGATGTCAGGGGTGAGTGAGCTTTTGGATGGACTGAGGTTGTGTGTGGGGGATCTCACCTCCCAACACTGAAACTCCAAGCAATAATTCTTTCTGGGCAGCCACCCAGGGTCTCTCCACCCAGTCTCCCCTTTCCCTGTTTACAGCTCCAGCCTTCCCGGGTTCAAACGAGCTGTTTCCTTCTCCCTAGCCTCCCTCCCTAGTTCAGATGGTTTCGGCTTCTAAATCAGTTTATCTCCCAGTCTGCATTCCCGGTAACTGAATTATCTTTGCATGAGTTCGCAGAGGTCTGGGCAGTGTGGGAGGGGCTGTCTGGACTGGGGACTGTCTTCCTGGCTGCTCCTCAAACCTGGTCTGAGCAGCCTTTTAAAGGGTGTCCCTGACTCCCTCTGTTCCCTCTGAAGCACAGCCTCCTTGTCCTGAAGCAGAAGGAGGCATAGTAGTGTTCAGGGATGCCACCTACTGCCTGACCGGGCAGAGAGCCAGTGGATCAGAGAGGCCGGCTCTGTTCTTGGCAGGAAGTGAGGGGCCGGCATGGAAATGCCACCCAGGCTGGGAACGAGATCAGTGAAGTGGCAGCCTGAGTGGGTGAGGTGAAAGGGAGCAAAGGGCGACCCAGGCCCCCGTGTCAGCAGCTCTAGTCCACAGGACCCTGCAGTGTTCAGCATTCTAACATGCTGGCCTGGACTGGGCCATGGAAACCTGCACTTGTAAATGAATACTACACTTCAGTGGCCTCTGAATCACCTTGGAGGGGGACAGCATTTAAAGGGATGCTTCCTACACCCTTGCACAAGAATTGTAATCAGCAAGATCGGGGTAAGACCTGAGAATCAGTCTTTGAGCAAGCCTTCCTGGGGAGGAGAGGACTTTGAAAAATGTGGATCTAGGGATTCAGACAAGAAAGCTAATAGGGTCATTGAAACCCTTTTACATACCAGAATGGGATCAATACACATTTATCCAACCTTGAAAGTGAGATTTTTCCTAAAATGGTCCTTGGAGCCACCCTTCCCCCATGCTCCCCTTAAAATCACTTGAGGTATTTGCTAAATGCAGATTACTGGCCCCCAATACAGATATACTGAATCAGATTCTCTATGGGTGAGGATTGGAACATGCATTGATAAAGCACCCCAATATAATAATAACAATAACAACAACAACAGCCTGGGTTCATATAACACTTAGTCTGTGCTAAGTTCTTTAATCTAGATTAGCTCACTTAATATGCAGAAAAACTTGTGAGGTAGAGTTCATTACTATTTCATTTATCAGATGATAAAACTGAGACCAAGAAATGTAAGATAACCTGTCAATGTCACACAGCTGCTTAGTGATTGAACTGGATTCAGACTTAGGTCAGCAGCTGCTACTCTTGGGGTCTAATTAGGGGAGGGAAAAAAATGTACCCTATCCTCTTATGTTTCGTACCAGAAGCCTTTGAATTAAACTGACAAAAGATTGACTAATAGGAGGGAAGAAAATCAAAGTTTTATTTACAAAGTTATGTGCATGCCTGTGAGAGAAATCACCAATGAGTAACTAAAAGGGTTGGTTAGAATTTGGTGCTTAAATACCTTCTTAACAAAGGGCACTAAAATGTGGAAAACAAAGAAAACAGATATGAGGTGGTTGGGCTTGCAGGGGCAGTAAGTTGTGGCAACATAAATATTTGTGGGAAAAGAATGTGAGAGAAGAAATGGGTTCTTTTAGTAAAGTTTATACATGTAGACCCATCTTGGTGCTGATGTTCTGCCTCCAGAAATAAGCGCTGTTCTCCTGGTACAGAACAGGGAAGAGGGAACACATTCACAAAGGGAAATGCATGTATTGCTTCTAGGCAGATAGGAAGAGGGTAGCGAACTTTTTCTGTATTTGCTGCATCTCAGTGGCCCTCAGTGGCATATTTTGGGGTGGCATATTCTGATTCCCTTTACTAATCAGCATACCACATGGCCTGGTTACTTTTGATGGAAGCAAAAACTTGAAATTCTATCTCTGAATCATGATTGTTAGTTTCTGACTAGCTCTGAATTGAGGGAGGAGCCTAAAGAAGTTGATGCTGTGTTCACTGAAGGTACAGGCCAGGAGGCAATGCAGTGGTCTGGGAAGAGCACTGTCCAGGGAGTCAGAGTCTGCTGTGAACATGGTGGGCCACAATAGGCAAGTCGATTCTCCTCTTGAAGCCTTGGTTCCAGCCATCTCTCAAGACGATCCTAAGCTGGATGACTCTAGATTTCTGACAGTTGACATTATATGTATTTCCCTTCTTGAGCAAGTTGTAGTTTTCTGGGAGGCTCTGTGTTCCTGTGCATGTGTACGAGGGTGTGGGGGGATAGCCCCAGCCCAGGTTTGTCTGGGTATTTGTGTTTGCTGTTAAGTCTAGGTATACGCTAGACCAGGCCAGTTGGTGGGGGGAGGTGAATTGTGACTTATCAGGACAGGGCTTTCACTGATACCAGGGCTGTTTCTGTCTCAGTCATTTGTCCAGTGTTGTCCTGAAACAATGCCCTTTGCTCACCTAAGAAGAGAATGAAAAGCATAGAAATCAGGAAAACTGCTGGGATAATATGGAAACAGCTTCAGGTCAACAGAGACCCAAAAGCAGGCACTAGCTGGTGCCATGTGGCAAACTGGCAGGGCTAGGTGAGAATGGGCATTCCTTTGTAATTCCTGGGGCCAAATCAGACCTATGGAGAACTCAATGAGAATGATCCACTGGGGAAAAGATAGCCCCTACATTGATCCTGCAGATTCAGCTACACATAACCGCACATAATGTGACAACTACACTGGGTCTTTGATAATACAGCTTACTCGGCAGCCCTTTAACCCCAAGGAGAATGGTTGGCAGAGAGCCCATCCTTGGGGTCTTACTGGACCAGTTCTTTTACAGTCTTCAGTGGAGAATAGAAACTGACAACTGTGTGTGTGTGTGTGTGTGTGATGCTCTTTGATGAGAGGTCACTGTACTTTGGCCATCTCTGCAGCAAGTGATCATCATGTAATCTCAGTTCCTGCCTTAAAGCAGGGGCCAGCCAATGCTCCAGACTTCTAAGGGGGTTGTCAGTGTGCTCAGGCTTTCTTTCTGGTGCTCTGCATGTTTTCAAGAGAGTTTCAGCGTGGAAAATGTTGGTGGTGGAGTAGAAACTTTTTTAGGGGCTGGGTATTGGTTAAGCAACCAATTCACAGGGTTGAGGGATTGGTTTTGAGCCAGTATCTCCCAAGGCACTGAGATGAGAACCCACTGGCCCTATGGTCATCTGTGCAATGAGCATTTGCTTGTGAAGCAGGGCTGTGGGTTGGGAGCTGGGAAAGACTTCAGAAGAATGCTGCAGTAAACTGAGAGGCGTGGCCTCTAAGGAAGGCAAGCCCAGGTCCCTGCTAATGGGACGATGATTAGCCAACTGATCTCCAAAACACAGTCAGTTCCCTGAGGCAGCATTTATGTCTGCTGGACAAGAGCTGTAATACTTCATCAGATTCTAAGCCTGTTGCTTCAGAGGATGGAGAGCATGCCAGACCTCTTTGATGGAAATGGGCTCGAGGTGCTTTTTTTTTTTTTTTTTAAGTTGGAGTCTCACTCGGTCGCCCAGACTGGAGTGCAGTGGCCGCTCCCGGCCACCGCAGCCTCGACCTACTGGGCTCTGGCGATCCTTCCGCCTCAGCCTTCCAAGTAGCTGGAATTACAGGCACGCACTACCAAGCCCGGCTAATTTTTTGATTTTATTGTAGAGATGAGGTCTCGCTGCCCAGGCGGGTCTCGAACCCGCGGGCTCAGGCAATCCACTCACCTCAGCCTCCCAAAGGCGCAGGATTACAGGCTGAGCCACCGAGCCTGGCTTCGAGGTGCTTTAACAGTTTAATCATTCCTCCTCTGTGAAGCCTTCTTGATGGCCCCGGTCCGCCCTGAGTGGTCCTTCCCTCAGCTCTGTGTCTTTTCATTATTCTGCTGTATCATGACTACTACAGGTCAGTCTTTATGTAGATTGAGAGCTTCCAAGAGCAGAGACCTCATCTGGCCCATCTTTGGGTCCCCAGACCTTGGCACAGGCCATGACTCACCTTAGGAGCTCTGCCAAAGGTTGTTGAATGAATACTGGGTGGGTCCGCAGCAGCTCTCTGCCCAGACAGGCTCCCAGAAATCCCTTTCTTGTGACTCACCTCCTTCCCTCAGGCTCTGTGGTAAGCAGCAGGTCTGCACTAACCTCAGAGAAACACCTCTTCCAAAGGAAAGAGGAGGAGGTTGAGCATGTGGCAATTGTGGAGAGAGTTCTTGGGGCTGAGAGCTGTGTGGGTGAATCATGAAAATGGCACCCGCGCTGGGTGAGGACTCCAGCTGTCAGTGCTTCACCCAGGGCTAGAATGAGAACCACAGGCTACCTGTCCTTCCTCCCCAGCCTCTGGGTAGCAGCTCTCTGAGTTTTTCTCCAGCCAGCCCATCTAAGCAGACATGAGGATATTTTCTGGCATCAGAGATACTCCTTGTCATGAGTCAGGCAGAGATGCAGCTTGATTCCCAAGGAGAAAGTGGAACTTGGTAGGCACACAAAGGTAAATGTTGAGTGTGATATGCTACTAATTAGCTGCACAAAGGCCATTAGCATTTCATGAGCTCTGCCTTGGTGGCCAAGTCTCTCTGCAGTGAACAGCAGCATCATTTCTCTAGTCCAGGCTCGCTGACGGTGGCTCAGTGTACTAGCCACTTCTGTGTCTTTGCGATGCTTTTGTCTTGGAATAAAAAAACAAACAAACAAAAAACAGCTACAATTCCAAAGAAGCCCGTTCCCTTTCAACATTTCCTTGAAACAAAAGCAGAAACTTCAGGTTAAAGATATATGAAAGAGATGTCATTTGTTTCCCATTCCCAATCTTAATCACCACCCACCCCTCAGACTTTGGGCTACATAGCATGGAATAGAAGGAGTAGGACAGGGGAACGGTGATAACCAGGTTGTTGGGGAACACTTATTATTAATACTATGTACCAAGCACAGAATCATACTTGACCTTGTTTGAGCCTCACGATAACCACATGAGAAGCATTCTCTTCGCCTCATTTCGCAGATGAGAGAGGGTAAAGCTCAGAGGGGTTAAGTCATTTGCCCAAGTTCCCAGAGTTAATAAATGATAGGCCAGGATGCCCCAGCGATGCATGAATCTAACGCTCGTGATCTTACCCATGACACTGAACTCTGTCGGAAGGGAGTGTGAGAAGGATTATGCTGAACAGTCTCGCCTCTCTTCAAGGGTGGGGAGGGGGAGAAAAATCAATCAAAGGACTCGATGATCATTTATTAATACAAGTATTTATTTACAGCTTTCTAATGTCTACTATGGACTGGGTTTGAGGGTGTAGTGTGTTGTCTATGCTCCCATGGAGACTGTCATTAAGCAGTAAAACAATGGAGGTGATCAGGGCAAATGTATTGTGATCAGTGGAAAGGTAGCACTGTGCATTGTGACAGCATGAATTAGGGATACCTACATGTGTGTATGGAGATGGGAAGCATGAAACAATCTTTAAGCCATCAGTCCTTTTTGAATATTTGTTAAACATGTTTAATCTGTGGGGAAGTGAACTGTCACGGATGTGAAGGCTTCCTGGAGGAGGCATGGCAGGAACTGAGCCTCAAGGAAGAATCTGTGTTAGATAAAAGCAGCAGGGGAGGTGCGTTGCTGGTTGGAGCGATGATGGGGAGGTGAGATACAGTAAGGTGTGTGACGGGCATTCTGCAGACGTGTCTGTGTCTATAGAGCACGAAATTTGAGGCCTGTGGCAGCAAGGAATGAAGCTGAAAGGTAGACAAAGGCAGATACCAGAGGGTCTGCTAGGCAAGGCAATGGAGCTTGAACTTGATCCTCAGCAAACAGGGCCCTTGTAGGTTTTTCTTTTTCTTTTTTCAGAGATAGGATCTTGCTCTGTCACCCAGTCTGGAGTGTAGCTGTGTTCATGGTTTACTGCCGCCTCAAGCTCCTGGGCTCAAGCAGTCCTCTTGCCTCAGTCTCCTAAGTAGCTGGGACTACAGGGTCATGCCACCACACCCAGTGAATTTTTTAATTATTTTTGGAGAGATGAGGTCTCGCTACATTGCCCAGGCTGATCTCAATTTCTTGGCATCAACGTATCCTCGCTCCTTGACCTCCCAAAGGGCTAGGATTATGGGCATGAGCCACCATTCCTGGCCTACCCTATAGGTTGTTCAAGCACAAGGGTGGCAGGGACAATGAGACTGACAAGTGTGAGCGTGGTAACTGATGGGTCAAAGGTGGCTGGAAGCTGCTGAAATAATTTGGCAAGAAGGGTGGTGGTCTGAATGCGAGTGACAGTTGAGGTGATGGAGATGGGGCATGGATTGAAAAATATTTAGGAGGTAGAATTGGCAAGCCTCGGTGCTTGACTCCACACAAGGAACTTGAGGGTGAGGGAGGAGTTGGGGGTGGTGCTCAAGTTTCTGCCTCGGGAAATTCTGTGGAAAATATGTTATTCTCTGGAATACAGAAGACTTGGAGGCAGGTTGGGTCTCCATTGGGCATGCTGAGTATTGTGTGACTATGAAATGCCCAGGTGGAGATTTATTTTTTTTTTGAGTTGGAGTCTCACTCTGTCGCCCAGACTGGAGTGCAGTGGCCAATCCCGATCACCGCAGCCTCGACCTGCTGGGCTCCAGTGATCCTTCCGCCTCAGCCTTCTAAGTAGCTGGAAATACAGGCGCGCGCTACCACGCCTGGCTAGTTTTTTATTCATTTATTTATTTATTTATTTTTATTTTTATTTTTTTGAGTTGGGGTCTCACTCTGTCACCCAGACTGGAGTGCAGTGGCCGCTTCCGGCCACCGCAGCCTCGACCTGCTGGGCTCCAGCGATCCTTCCGCCTCAGCCTTCCGAGTAGCCGGAATTACAGGCATGCGCTACCACGCCCGGTTGATTTTTTGATTCGTTGTAGAGATGAGGTCTCACCAAGTTGCCCAGGCGGGTCTCGAACCCGCGGGCTCAGGCAATCCACTCACCTCAGTCTCCCAAAGGCGCGGGATTACAGGCTGAGCCACCGAGCCTGGCTCAGATGGAGATTGGAGCCTCCTGAGCTTGATGCCAGCTGAAACTCTTAGGGTGCTTGGTATCGCCCAACGTGGGCATCAGGGAAGAAAAGCTGATGTTCAGCGCACACTCATCCTCATTTTCTCACCGCTCTTGTCCAACTCTGTCTACAGGGTGGAAGTAAGTCCCTGGGTGCCACATTTGGGCTTATGACTAATCCTCCCCAAGCCAGTGGCTTAATCCACTTTTGCAAAATAAAAAAAAAATACCCAAGACTGAGTAATTTATAAAGAACAAACATTATTTTCTCATGGTTCTGGAGGCTGGGAAATCCAACATCAAAATGCTGGCAGATGAGGTCCCAGTCTCCACTTCCAAGATGACACTTGTTGCTGCATACTCTGGAGGAGAGGAAAGAGGAGTATCCAAAAGCCCTTGTATATGGGCACCCAATCTCATTTATGAGGGCAAAGTCATCATGACTTCATCACCCCCCAAAGGCTCCACCTCCCAGTCCTGTTGCCTTGGAGGTTACGTTTCAACATGAATTTTGGAGAGGACACAATTATTCAAACCCCAGCAGCCAGCGTTTTTCAGTTCATCTAATCCACAGATCTAGCCCTTGGGGTGACACTAGGAAGACCCACGGGCAGCAGTATAACAATAGAACTCTTTCCCCACACCTCCTGACTTGGAAATGGCAAATAAGTGCTGGATCTGACAGTGATGCTGATGGGCTGATGACTGTCCTCTCCATCTCCACCCTTCCCAAGCATGGCAGCTCCTTCTTGCTCTACCCAGTTCTCTTCATGTCAGGTTGATGCTGCAGTGGGAGTTGAGTCCCCCACTAGCCTAGATGGGTTGATACTGCATAGGGAATCCTGCTCGTTAAAGTGGGATTGGCACAGTCTGTCTACACACTGAAATGGACCTTAATGGTTCTCTCCTGCTTTCAGCACTAGCCTTTTCTCCTCATTCCACCTAATACCATCCGTTTGGTCAAGGGTGAGCAGGACCCCCCCATTACAGCTCTCTGAGAAAGATCCTTACATTTTGTTGAAATTAGATTTCATCAACACATATCTGGTTTTTGTTTCACTTTATTTTATTTCATTTTTTTCCAAGTCAAGGTCTCACTCTATTGCCCAGGCTGGAGTTCAGTAGAACAATTACACGGTTCACTGCAGCCTCGATCTCCTGGGCTCAGGCGATCCTTCCACCTCAGCCTCCTGAGTAGCTGGGACTACAGGTGTGTGCCACCACCCAGCTAATTTTTAAATTTCTAGAGGCCATTTCTCAATATGTTGCCTAGTCTGGTCTTGAACTCCTGGGCTCAAGCATACCTCCCGCCTCAGCCTTCCAAAGTGCTGAAATTACAGGCGTGAGCCACAGTGCTCCATCTGTTTCACTTTGTTCTGTCACTTCTTCCTGCTTTGCAGATCACTCCCTAATATGGCAGATTCCTCAGGTTTATATCTAGGTCCAGCAGCAGCAGGCTAGGTGGGAAGAGAACAGCAAAAGGGATTCTGAGAAGAGCTAGGGAAGTAGGTACAAAAGCAGTGCCATGAATTAACTCTGAAGACTGAGCTAAGGGCAGAAACAGAGAAATAAATAGCAAGATTAGCAGTTGGATGAATCAAAAGCAGGGTGGACCAGAATTAAGTGGAAAATGTGCCGTGATGAACTGAGACCAACTCCTGCCTGCTTCTATCAGGAAAGAGATTTGAGGATCGAAAAGAGTATAATAGGAGCCTGTCTGCCATCCAGAGTGGCTCAGGCACAGCCGCTCACAGTTAATGTGATGGCTCTTCTAATGTAAGCCAGGCTCAGGAAGGGGTCAAAAGCTTCTTAGCACAGTAATTCAAGGGTAATTTTTCTGTAAGAAGCAAGGTCAAAGACACATGAAAAGGAAGGCTCTGCTTTCCTTAGGTGAGGTCAGATTGGGGCAAAAATAGCACTTACGTGAGTGTTAGTGTTTTTGCTTCTAAGATAACTACTAAGAAAACTAGTCCAGATTAGTGGATTACAGTTAGAGCCCCCACCATCTCCATTCTTCTTAAAGCTAGAGAAAAACCTTTGTTAGTATCCTACAAAACTGAAGGCTTTGAATTTGCAAGATGTGAGAATCAAAGGAAGAGAAGGCATCCTCCTTCAGTGGACCGGGAGTGGTTTTCAGAATGAGGTGGCATACAGATTGGAGGGCTTGACAGAAGGAGATGGAAGTGGAACTGCATTCTTCTAAAGACCCAGGCCTCCTTTCCTTGGCTGATAAAAAGAAACAGGTAAGATAGGGAGAGTTATCAGATGGGGTCTTCCTACACCATACTGCACCGAGAGAGATATATTGAACTCTCCAGTGAAACAACTGAGAATGTACCAACCACAGCCCAGTAGATGTTGGCTCTCGAAAGACTGGTAAGGCAGGCAGTATATAAGGAAAAGAAAAGCCTACTATATCACATGATCCAGGGATACTCTACATAACGAATTCAATATGGAGGATACCTTCTAGAGTTTGGCAACATGACAGCCCTAAGTAAGGGAGAATATCTGCTTCCTGTTCAGTTTTGGGGGTATGGTAAACACCTGCTGGTTTTACCTATCTAGGAATGTTTCTCATTCATCTGATAAAAAATATTGATTTTCCTTGGGGTCTCTCCCTCTTCTCACTCTGTTCCCAATTCCATGAAGTCTTCTTGGGACTTTTCTAGCAGGGGTTCAAGGAAGCCAATCTCTCCTTAGAACTTCCTCTGTAAGTAGGATTATACAAAGCCTGAAATTGTTGAAGCTGATGTCTCTTTGATGGCAGCTCCCTGAGAAGACTGTCTATTACTTCCAGGACCTCTGGTAGCCCTTTGTGACACTTAGAAAAGACACAGAGCTGAGAGAATCGAGGCATCTTTGAGAAAAGAAACTGTCATTCTTTCTCCAGGTAGATAAAACCTCCAACAGAGAGACAAGGTTTGATGAGCATACAACAAACTAAATTCACCCTAAGTTGTCTGCTCAGCTAGGTTCCCTGATGACCCTGAACCACCTAGATCCTTGGATTGGCCCTATGTTTTGACCTTCATAAAACCAAGTTGTTCAAATTTTCTCTATATTCTCTAATTACCCCATATCCTTCAACTTAAATTAGCCAGGGTATGTTTCTGTTACTTGCTAACAGAACCCTAAGAGATGCATAGGAGGAACATGGCAGAGACAGTTGATGGAGCACCAGCACCTGCTGTGAATGACTCAACAGAGGTAGCACTGGGTGTTGGCAGTCTTGGGCATACTCATGACATCGGTGGCCAAGGTAATCACAGAGGCAGGTGGGATTATAAAAGTCAATTCCCTGATATTTTTTCTCATAGTTTGACACACACAGACATACACAGGCGCGCGCGCACACACACACACACACACACACACACACACACACACACACACACACACACATATCTCCTCAAGGAGGAAGAGGAAGGAAACTGCCACCCAGATGACACATGGTCTTCTATACCAGTTGAGGGGGCAGATAAGGAAGGGGATAAAAAGAAACAGTGCTAGATGGCTTATGTCAGCCCAGATGATATCAAATCTCCTAAGATCTCTTCCTATCCTAGCATATAAAATTATTTATTTCCATCATGAGGTAGTGAGTTCCCTTGAATTAACTGGATTTTCCCTTCTCCCATGACTTATTTGCACTGTATGAGAGCATTTTCGAAGCTCTATCTCCATTAAGCCAGGAAAGTTTTTTTCTTTCATACACATTTTTCTGCATCTAACACCCTTCCTTCCTTCTCCATCTCCCTTCCCTCTTGATGGCCAAGGTAAAGAGGAAGGAAGAGGAGTAGTATGTGACTCTGGAGATGGTAAATCCTAGATTTAAATACCAATTTGCATTTCCTAGCTGTTTGACCCTAAGCAAATAATTTACCCCTCTGAGTATGCTTTTTTCCTCATCTATAAAAAAGTGTGCTATTTGGAGTGAACATTTACTGTTTTTGCTACTCGGCATCTATTTCTCTTGCTTCTCTAATAGGAGCCCAATTTTCTCCTGAGAATCCCTCCTCTGACCCATAGGCCCGGGTCTTTGCAAGGGAATAGGCATAAATGCCATACCCTTTCTCTCCAGAGATGGCTTTGTGACTCAGGCATGCCCTATTAGGCCATCCTGTCTCGTAGTGCAGTGATTGGTCCATGAGCGGCCATGGGACTCAGTCTAGGTGAATGAAAATCATGCCTGGGACCTGGATACTAATCACTGAGAAAAAGGTTTTGTTCTTACTATTGCTGTTCTTCCTAGACTTAGTTTTGGAGCTGCTGGAAGCTACTACATTGAGGAGGGCTGTACATATACACGATGGAATACTACGCAGCCATAAAAAAAGAACAAAATCATGAATTTCGCAGCAACCTGGATGGAACTAGAGTCTATATAATACTGAGTGACCTCTCACAGAAACAAAGATCCGAGTATCACATGTTCTCACTCATATAATGGACCTTGAACATCCGATGTAATACTATAAGAAAATGACTGATGGTACTGGGAAACTATGAAGGGGGAGGGGGATGGGATTAACAGTTGCAAATATCTGCCTGGGATGGGGAAACACCTCTTATCAACAGGGTGCCTGAATGAAACGTAATTGTACACCTAACCCTTAACTGTACCCCACAAAATCATAATAAAAAATATTGAGAGTAATTCCAAAGGGGGAAAGCAGAGCTGAGAGAGAACGTCCTGATGACATCATTTGATCAACTCAGTCCAGAAGAACCTGACACCTAAAGGGCCCTGGATTTGAATGTTTTTAGTTACATCAGTCAACACCCCTCTCCCCTTTTTTGTCAACCTGTGAAGTTTACGTGTTGGGATACTTGTGCCTGAAAGAGTCCTGACTGATATGACACTATTTACCTTCAGGGTTGTGACAAGGGTTGGAGTTAGAATGTGGACTATGTTTAGAATACGGTAGAAGGTCGATCAATGGTGGTCTTTGTTATTTATTTTCATTGTGATTATTGTTGCTATTATTTTAACAGGTGATCTAGAGTCCTTACGTCTTTCTTGCTCATCCTCTTGGCCAAACTTTCCCGAGGAACTCCAAAGCTAGGCATTTTTAGCACTGTGACAGAACCTGGGTAAAGGACAGAGACCCCTGCTTCCAAGGCAGCTACCTACCTCTTTCCGCATGGCAGAGCTGACCTGTGTGCAGTGGAGAGCATAGTTCGGAGGCAGCTGTTGAGAATCTGTCCTCCCAGAGAGCCACCTGCAGCATAAGCTTCACATCTGGGTATCCCGCCAGAAATCCTGACCCCATCCGGGACTGGGGACTCTGGATGGTGGGAATGGGGGCGAAATCGAACATTAAATGAGCAAATGCTAATTCCATGCACACGAATGTCTATTTTGAATCAACAGCTTGTGCACTTTTTCTAGGAGGGCGGAGGCAGGAGGAATCCAAAGGAGAGTGGTTGGGGGAGGGGTGTCTCTAGGAGGTAGCAGAGAACACAAGGGGGGCTCCAGGCTGAGAAGAGACCTCTTCTTCCCAGAGTCCCTCGTGCTATTCGACCTGCTCATTAGCAAGTATGAAACATGAGGAGTCAAAAAGAAAAAAGAGACTGAGGTGAGTGGATTGCCTGAGCCCGCGGGTTCGAGACCCGCCTGGGCAGCGAGACCTCATCTCTACAATAAATCAAAAAATCAGCCGGGCGTGGTAGCGCACGCCTGTAATTCCGGCTACTCGGAAGGCTGAGGCGGAAGGATCGCCGGTGCCCAGCAGGTCGAGGCTGCGGTGGCCAGGAGTGGCCACTGCACTCCAGTCTGGGAGACAGAGTGAGACTCTAACTCAAAAAAAAAAAAGAAAAGAAAAAAGAAAAAAACTCTGCAATGAATAAACTAACAGATGGAGACTTAATTCAATTTGCATCCAACCCACCCTAGTACCAAGGACTTTGTTTGCCTAACAATGGAGACCCTGGGGATGGGAAGGGGTCCCTGCTGTGGAGGGGCTGATGGGGATGATCCCAGTCCCCTCCTCCACTCTGCCCCTATCTCTTTGTGGGTACCAGAAGGGTATTCTTCTTTTAAAGCTCCTTTCCCTTGGGCTGATCCTGAATTCATTCTCTGATCCAGAGAGGAAGGTTCTTGGGCAGAAATGAGGCTGGCATTGTAGAAAGGGGTGAGGGGACTATGGCAGACAGCAGAGAGAGATGAAAAGCCATTTGGGAACTGAGGGTGACACCTGCCCCCATCTGCTCCCACCCTCACCGCCTAGCCCCTCATGCAGAGTGAATCAGAGGTAAGGCACCTGGGGAGCTGGGATGCATCTGAGGTTGGCCTGACTCCAAAGCCTGCATATACTTTTCACTGTATATCCTGCTTCCACAACCTGGGTCCCTTGCCTTACTCTGTCACTAACTAGCTGTTTTGACTGTCATCAGGTGATTCGAAGTCTCTGAACACTGAGATTCCCCATTTGGTGAGTAGGAATTATAGCCTAATAGACCTCACCGTAACTTCTATGTAACACACAGTGTGTGGGTTTAGGAGCATTGTGCAATTGTTGCACTTATGTCCAGGTTCTCATGTCAGGGATGACCATTGTGAGGGTCCAAGGTGTGGCTCGTCCTCCTCCTTACCCGGGAGCTGACACATGGAGGTGTGTGCTCAAAGAATGATAACCAAGCCGGGCTCCGTGGCTCAGCCTGTAATCCTGCGTCTTTAGGAGGCTGAGGTGAGTGGATTGCCTGAGCCTGCGGGTTCGAGACCCGCCTGGGCAGGGAGACCTCATCTCTACAATAAGTCAAAAAATCAGCCGGGCATGATAGCGCATGCCTATAATTCTGGCTACTCGGAAGGCTGAGGCGGAAGGATCACCGGAACCCAGCAAGTCGAGGCTGCGGTGGCTGGGAGTGGCCGCTGCACTCCAGTCTGGGCGACAGAGTGAGACTCCAACTCAAAAAAAAAAAAAAAAAGAATGATAACCAAATGAGAAAAATACTTTATTAAACAGCATGATGGGGCCAAGTTCTGGCAAAAGCCAAATCAGAGACAGTCTTAGGTCAAATCCTGAAATAGAGCCCTGGAACGCAAATCACACTTGCCCTAGCCCACAGGGAGAGAGGAAAAGAGAGAGATGGACCAGCATCTATGTGCATACGTCAGACCAACCACAGGGAGGGGGGTGCCAGCCTGCTGCAGGCTTCCACATGCAAAAAGGGACAGAAAGGACCAGGGTGGTCAAGCTTGGTTCTAGAAGGGTCCAACTTTTCTTCTACCTCTTAGGTTCTGTGACTACACCTGAGAATTCAGTTGACATAGACAAATGAACAGAATTAAAGCATACAATTTGTATTTATTTATTTATTTATTTATTTTTAAGCAGAATCTTATGCCCCAGCTGGAGTGCAGTGACACAATCACAGCTGCCACAGCCTCAACCACCTGGGCTCAGGTGATCCTTCTGCCTTAGTTTCCTGAGTATCTGGGACTGCAGGAGCATGCTATCACACCAGGCTAATTTTTTAAAAATTTTTTTCAGAGACGAGGTCTTGCTATGTTGCCCTGACTGGTCTTGAACTCCTGGGCTCAAGCAATTCTCTCGCTTCGGCCTTCCATATTGTGGGATTACAGGCATGAGCCACTGCACCAGACCAATATTTGTATGTGCACACTGGAGTCTTCATAGGAAAAATGAGAATCTGAAAAAGTGTTTAGGACCAAGAGCTATGTACCTTATAAACAAAGATTGATTAATTTGTAAGGAACCAATGAGACAAAGGAAAGGGGGAGTAATTTCTAAGGGTGATAAGTTGTGAAAACAGGACAAGGAAATATGTGAGGGAAACTAATGGAAAAGAAGGGTTGTTTTAGTAGGTTTCTACAGGTCCGTTTCAGCATCAACTCCTAGTCTTTGATGATAAGAATATTCTCCTTTACCTGATGTAGGGACCAAAGTCTTGGCCCTCTGAAAGTTTGTTGAAAAGTCAACTCACAAGAGGCAGATTAATTGGAGAAAAAGCATACACATTTGTTTAACGTGTATACATGGGAACTTTCAGAATGAAGATACAGAGAAAATTGGCCATTTTTATGCTTAGGTATAACAACGTATGGAGAGCCACGTAGAAACATGATTGGACAAAAAGTGTGATGTATTTCTAATAGACTGAGTGGGAAAACCCATGAAGTCCTGTGAGTTGAAATGCTTCTTGGCCTCTCTAAGCAGTATCCCTTCCTTCTGGGTGTGGAGCAGGGACCTTTCTGGAATGGGGGGGTCTTATTACTTACAGTCAAACAAAGTAGGTTTTAGATAATTCCTTTCTGACCATTTTTACAAAGAAAGGGGGAGAGAAAAAATGAAATGCTTCTCTAAGATTTTATGACTTGCTTTTGGAATAAAGGGGTTATGCTTTCTTTCTTTCTTTTTTTTTTTTGAGTTAGAGTCTCACTCTGTCACCTAGACTGTAGTGCAGTGGCACGCTCCTGGTCACTGCAGCCTTGACCTGCTGGCTCCGGGGATCCTTCTGCCTCAGCCTTTCAAGTAGCTGGAACTACAGGTGCGTGCTACAAATAATAAAAAAGCTACCTACAATAAATAAAAAAGCTAATTTTTTATTTATTGTAGAGATGAGGTCTTGCCAAGTTGCCCGGGTGGGTCCCAAACTGGTGGGCTCAGGCAATCCACTCGCCTCGGCCTCCCAAAGTGCTTAGATTACAGCCCACCTTGGGGAAGAGGGATTCTAGTTTCTATGACTAGCCTCAGAGGAGAATAGGATGGAGAGGCAGGAAGGCAGAAGAAGGTCAGAGAAAGAGTTTTTTTCCTGAGGCAGCCTCTGAGGCCTTCATTTTGGGGTACAGCTTTCTGAGCTTTTAGGTGGAAAGGGGAAATTGGAGATCCCTTTCCACATCTGCTATTTCTCAAGGATCTTCAGCTCAAAATAAGCCACATGCCAAAGTGGCATATTTGGGGGTAGCATGTTCTGAATTTTCCTGTGCTCCACCTGGGGAAAAAAAAGAGCCCCTACCTCTATGCAAATAAGTGAAAGGAGACTTTGCTTTGAAAGCATCACTCGTAAGTGTGGCTACTACCATGTTAGACTTTGACCTATCGATTTCCCACCTGAGGGGCTTTTTTATTTTCGTTTTAACGAAGGATAAGATGGTCCTTCTGGCTGTTCTTTTTCTCCCTGTATTATATAGAGGGACAAGCACAAGACCTTCTGGCCTCAGCAATATTTGACCCTAATTCTGAGTACGTAGTCCTGGGAATGTCATCAATTCTCAAGTCAGAAACCTCCACTCAACCTCAGTTAAGGTCCAGGTGCTACTGCAGGAACAGCTCGGTTTCCTTTGCCTGAGGTATGGGGAATAAAGAAGGAAGGACAAGGGAGGGCATAAGGGAGGAAGTCAGGGCTGGGAATTCAGGTCTACCTGCCAAGTATCCGATCAATTAGTGTTGCTCAAGTTGAAAGGCTGCCCTGTTAGACAACTTCCTTTGTCATCTCTTTTCAGTACAAAAAAAATGAATATTGATTCTGTTCTTGGCTCCATGCTGGGCCCCTTCAATTGAATATGATTGGGTTTTCCCAATTTAGAGGATCCTATTCGGGCATTCGGGGGCAACTGCATCTTCTCAGAACCCAGCCTTTGAACTGGAAGCCTCCTGAGGGGAGTTTGAGAAAGTTTAGGGGTCGCCACAGGTTAGGAAAGAGGAGCGCCAGGTCTTAGATGGTGTTAGACTAGTTTTCTGCATCTTGGCAGGACAGGCTTTGACCCTGAGTCACCTTGGGACTGGCTTGAAAATTAAGCTTGCCAAAATGCTGAAGAATGGTTCCTCTGAATTTTGGGAGACCAGAATATGCCACCCACAAATGTGCTTCTTTTGCATAAGGGTTGTGGAACTGAAGGCCATTAAGAATAAGCAGATGTGGGAAAACTCCCTTCTCTCCCTCTGTGTGCGTAAAGGCACAGCATAGATTTATAAAGACAAAAGTTATCCTGCTCCCACTTCGAGCAGGGAGAACACAGCTTAGCTACTAAAGACAACTTTGGATCCTTGTCAGTCTGGAGAAGGCACCAGTGGAATCTACATTAATTAACAAGCTTTACCAACTAACATTTATCTGCCATTTATTTGCCTTTCCACAAGTTACTGCCCCTAGAGACTCAAAGTTATTTTTCTTTGTCTTGTCACTTCTCCAAAAATTTACTGATCTTTGTTAAAGATGCTATATAAGCTGGACTTCAAAGCTATCTCTTTGAGAACCACTCATTCCCTGGGTGTCTGCATGCATGTATGAAATATACATGTTAATAAATTTCTGTTTGTTTTTCTCCTATCTGTCTTTTGTTATAGAGAGGTCTGTTCTAATGAAGATCTTATGAGGATTGATGAAAAAAAAATTTTCCTCTTCAGAATCCTTGGAACAGTGAACTATTGTACCCAGTGTGAGGCCCAGAAGAGGCAGATACTGCTGGGCAGAACCTCTTAAACTTTTTAGTGCAATATTCCTAGTGGAGAATGAAAGGGTAGCCTGAGAGTCCTGGGTCATAATCTGAAGCTTCCAACTATAAGCACAAATTCCTTGTAACCTTGTGGAGTATTATAAAAATTCTTGAGAATTTTTCATTGTTTCCTGTAATGCATATTTACTTTCATATAAATATGATGTTTTGAATCAGTTGTCATCTGGTAAAGTTGATCGCAGAGGAACATGCACCTGTGTTCATGTTTTAGCTTTAGGGACTTCACGTCTTACCACCCAGGCCATGTTATATCAAGAAGTACAGCACTTTAGCAATAATATCCAGACACACAAGCCCCTTGATTCTAAGCTCTGTGGAGATCACTACTGCAGCATGATTACTTCCTGCCTGGGTCATCCTCTCTCTGGGAATGAGAAAGCAGCCTGTGTACTCCTGAGTCTCAAACCTTCCTGAATTCTAAAAAGTTGTCTTCTTGGGTATTCCAGAGGCATTGCATCTGATGCCCCATCTCCAGGCAGGAATATCCCTCTTTCCACCCATTTGGTCAAGGTCACATACACTAAGGGGCCTCCAAGATGATGGATTCACAATGGGCTTTGATGATGTGTGGCCTTCTCTCTGCTAAGCCATGAATGCCACCCATGTACACCCACAAGCCAGTGGCTAGGGATGAGGAAAAAAAAGAAGCAAAACATGGGGCTAATAAATATATATTATCTTTCATTTCGAAAATTGTTCCTCTTGTGCATCTAAATGGACATTTATTCCGTGTTTCCATAGTTACAAGTAGAAAAGGGTAGGGGAGAAACGAGTGGAAAGTAATTGAAAATGCTGACTTTGATATCAAAAATTACACCTGGATCTGCTCTCCCTGGCTGCCTGTCCACCAGTTTTCCCTAATTCCCACACACACTTAGGAAGGAGGGTGGGAAGGGAGAAAGAGAGAGACAGAGACAGAGAACCAGAGGCCTACCTAGGGGGCTTGGGTAAGAGTAAAGAAAAAGAGGGGTCAGTTTTGGCACCCAATCTTCTCTCTGGCATCCACAGGTTACTAAAAATGCCCCAATTGTTTGTTCAAAATATGTTCTGAAACCTTGTGACAGTGAAATGGCTGAGTCTGCATTCTTCCTAGGATCTGTTGTCCAGGAAGAAGTGGGAGAATGTTCCCCCAGATGTACCAGGTTGAATCATGCCTGGGGCAGCTCAGAGGCCCCCAAGATTCAGGGAGGATGACCCAAGCCCTTTGAGATGAGGATGACAGCCTGCCTGGCTGCCATGCAGCTGGTTCTCAGGGCATTCTTGCTTTGTCAGGCTTTCCTCACTGGAAGTAATTTCCGCTCTCCCTGTCATCCCTGCCTAGCCAGCCGGGAATGCAGTGCCTCTGCTGGGCTCCTGTACAGGCAGCATTTAATTTCCATTGCATTGGGCTGGGGAATCTGGCATAATGAGGTATAGATCTGTTTGCCCTGCGTTGCAGGGACTTGCTAGTACAGAAGGGATTCTGGTTGGAGGCCAACTGGTCACCCGGGTGGTAATCCTGCCCTGAAGCTCTGAAGCCAATCACAGATGAGCGCAGAGGGCTTCATCCCTATCCTCGGTTGTGACACTGCACGTTTGCTAGGTGTGACAGACAGTGTGACATGGAAAGAAGAATGCTGGCTTTGGGCTCAGAAGACCTGGCTGCAATTCACACAGAGGCAAGCAGTGATCTTGTGCCTCTTGCAGGACTGTCAGGAGGAATAATTGCACAAATACCTAGAACGTTTGAGGCTGTGTCCAGATAGTGCCAAGGCAAGGAACTGGGGGAAGAGTTACACAAAGAAGCTCTGTTTCCAGTTGTGTTCCATTTTTCCCCCATGCGTCGGTTTCCTCCAGGTCCTGGCCTAATCACTGTGTCCCTAGGAGAGCTGGTCCTGAACAGTTGATGAGAACATGGACCCCTCCATGTGAAACTGTCCTGTGTCCTTCTCTCTAGAGAGAACTGGGGTCCTCCATCCCTAGAATCCAGCACATACTTCTGTTTTGCTCTTTCACACTGATTATAATTATTTCCTCATCTTTTTCTATGAAAAGTCAATTCTGTCAGGGCAAGTCCTGTGTCTTACTAAGTAGCTGGAAGCAGTAGGAAATCAGTGAATGCTTGGTAAATGAAAGAATGAGCAAGGCTGGAGAGGCAGGCTGTGCTGATCTGGAGACCTGATGGTCCAGCTTTGGCTTTTTGGGCGTTTGGTTCTCCAGCATTCACCTGGCTTTTCCTCCATAAAGAAGAATGTGAATCTGACTGTGTAGTACGTTCTGAACAATAGGAAATAGATGGGTATCATTAGAGTGATTCTCATGTTTCTATAGAACACTTTACATTTTTACATTACTTTCCCATTCGTGATTTCATTTGATCCTATTAACAATTCAGCAAAAGAGACTCAAGGAAACTGAAATTCAGGGAAAAGTCAGGGGACTTGTCTAAGACCACAGAAGTAACTGGTGGCCAGGCTTAGTGGCTCAGCCTATAATCCCAGCACTTTGGGAGGCCAAGGTGAGTGGATTGCCTGAGTGCGGGTTCGTGACTAGCATGGTCAATAAAATTTAAAAATTGGCCTGGCGTGGTAGTACGCACCTTTAGTTCTGGCTACTTGGAAGGCAAAGGTGGAAGGATCGCTGAATCCCAGCAGGTCAACGCTGGGGTGGCCATGAGCATTCCACTGCACTCCAGCCTGGGTGACAGAGTGAGACTCCAACTCAAAAAAAAAAAGAAGCAACTGGTGATAGAGCTGGTATTAGAATTCTGGTCTTTGGATTTCTGTCCAGATGCTCCTGAGAGGAATCTACAATGTCACTTTTCAAACAATACCTTTAAGAGGTTATGGGGGGGGAACCCACCAGAAGTGCAGGAACAACCATGTTGCTCACTCATTTTTTTGTAAATATTTTGTGTGTACCCCACTGGGCCATGAGCTGTGATAAGTCCTGAGAATATAGAGAGAAATAAGAGAGTCAGGAGGCAGACAGAAGCAGAGGTTGGACTTGGAAAATTGGAGCTCCACATGAAGTCTAACAACAGGGTGACGGGAGTGAAGGGAAACTCAGTTGGTCTGTTGGAATTTTCATTTCTAAAGATGGAAGAGTTATGGGAGGGTATGGCTTAGAGTGTGGACATAGGAGGACTGGTTGTTGCAAAGGTGGATGACTGTTGTTGGAGTTGATGATGTCAAGGAATTTGGAGGCCAGGGCTCAAAATAGTTTGCATAGATGTGAAACATGTTGATAGGAGATGAGAAGCAAAATAAATTTTGGAGCCAGCTAATAAAGTCTGTAATGAGCGAGAGGTATGAAAAGAAAGATGGAGGGTCATGGTGACAAAGGTGAATGAAAAGGTTAAAGGATGGTGGACCATTTCGCATAACTTTCAAAGAAAGAGGCCTTTTTTTTTTAGTTGGAATCTAACTCTGTCACCTAGACTGGAGTGCAGTGGTACGCTTCCGGCCACCGCAGCCTCGACCCGCTGGGCTCCAGCTATCCTTCTGCCTCAGCCTTCCAAGCAGCCACAACTACAGTCGCGCGCTACCAGGCCTGGCTAATTTTTTATTTATTATAGAGATGAGGTCTCGCCAAGTTGCCCAGGCTGGTCACGAATCCACAGGCTCAGGCAATCCACTCACCTCGGCCTCCCAAAGCGCTGGGATTACAGGCTGAGCCACCGACCCCGGCCAAGAGGCCTTTTTGAAAGAGGCTGCAAAAGGAATTTTGGGAGGAAGCCACTGGTTTAAACTGATGTGACAGAGTCAGTGTTCATTTCTCCTCTCTACCCTCCCCCATTCATATGTTTAAGCCCTAACAGCTAATGCGATGTTAACAGTGGGTGGGACCTTTGGGAGGTGATCGGGTTTAGATGAGATTAGGAGGGACAGACCCCCATGATGGGATTAGTATCTTCATAAGAGGAGAAAGAGAGACCAGAGCTCCGCCTCTCTCTTTTTCCATGCCCAGCACCAAGAAATGGCTACATGGGCACACAGTTAGAAGGCAGCCATCTGCAATCCACGAAGAGAGTTCTCAGCAGACACCAGTCTGCTGGTACCTTGATCTTGGAATACCCCAGCCTCCAGCACTGTGAGAAATAAATGTCGTTTAAGCCATCCAGTCTGTGGTATTTTTTTTTTAGCAGTCCGAACTGACGAAGACAATGGGTAAATGTAGATTGTTATACTTGTCCAAAATTGGCTAAGGAAATCACATGAACTTAACACAATACAGGTTTATTTCTTACTCACTTCACCTCTCCAAGACTGTCAGGAGGAGGGAAGAAGGTGTTCTACTCCACGTGGTCATTGGAGAACCCAAGTTGATAAAAGTCTTCCAATCGTGTACCATATTGTTCGAAACATGAGACTTCCACAGCCACTATTGTAGGGGAAAGGATAGCTGCAGTAATCATTAAATGCCCTACATCACTGCTGTCATGGTCCATTGTCCTGTACTAGTCCACCGTCCCACTTAACTGCAAGGAGGTAGGGGAGCGGGGGAGCATATGGACATTCAGTGAGCAGAAAAGGTCTTTGCTATTCCTGTATCAGACTCCACAGACTTGTTTCCATCATTTATTGGATAACTATTTGAGTGTCAATGTGCCAGGTGCTTAGAATACAGTGATAAGTAAGAAGGGATTGTGGTCCCTAGGGACTGCTTTTTTCCAGTCTTTGCCACATCCTTGATCTCCGGAGCCTCTTTGACCATTACCTTCCTGTTTAGACTCTTGACTCCTCTTTAAGACTCCTGTATCTGATTCTAGACTCTGTTTTTAGATCAAATTTCTCTTAGGGTAGAGATTGCTTTGGTTAGAATCGGTATTAATTCTAGTTCTGCAAGCTGTCTCTTTTCCAGTTTTTCAACTGCAAAGATGTGGGAAGGAGTATTTCAGGACCACCAGGTTTCTACTGATGAAAGAGTAGAGTTAAACACTCTCCAGGCAGACATGTCCCAGGATACTGACCAGGGCAGGAACTTTTCCCATGCTGCTCAGATGCCTCCTTTGGAGTAGTAGTGGGGTCTGGTGAGCTAGAAGTGGCTCAGTTTCAGGCTTGCTGCCTCCAGAAACGTTAACACGATTCCATAAGCCATAATTGAAAATCTATTAACTCTGGAAACCAGCATTGCACATAAACCTCCCCAGCCCGGGCCATCCTGCAATGAACACTCCCCCACTGTTATTCCTATAAATCACCGGAGATAGGCTGGGAACCAATCGATGAGAAAAAATTATGCCACAGCATTAGATTTCATCATACACAACTTGAACTATTACTTTTCTGTCCTGTGGTATGAGGAATCATGAGAATTAATAGTCTTCCTCTTCCACAACGATGGGTTTATGGCACAGTGTTACCTACACTCTATTTCTCCCTTAAAACCATCAATTAATTTTGGGTACTTACAACTACTCAGTAACTTCCTGAAATTAGCAAGCATCGCCTCTCTCTCCCCCCAACAGAGTCTTGATGGAATTTTTAAATAATGATATGCTTTTCCAGGTTTTGGCATTCTTCTATTGCCTGATTCAGAACAGGGTTCTGCCTCATCAGGCTCCTCCCTCTGACCTTCTCCCTAGACTTCTCTTGGTTCCATCTTTCTATGGAAGTATCTGGTACTCAACCCCAGACTGCTTCTTCTCTGCAGATGGTCAGGATAAACAAGTCTAAAGTCAAGGTGATTTTGCAGTTCCCTTCTTTCCCTTGTTCCAACCTCCCATTTCCCATGCTTTGAGGAAGTTCTTTCTGTACTCTAATTCTTTTGAAAACATAATTGAGGAGTAGAGTTCCTTGAGCAAATAAAATAGCTCTGGTGACGCCCCTCTGGGCAAATTCTAGTACCTGAGTGACTGCAGGGGTATAGGTCAGCTGGGTAGTGGAAGATCAGGTGGCCCAGGACAAGGAGATGAAGAAGGAACAATGTGAAGTGGAGTCCTTAGAGTCTCTGAGTCAACCAGAAAACATTTGTTAAGTATCCTCTATGTGCAAAATATGCGGAATATTCGTTTAAATATCTATCTTCTCTGGGTGTGAAACACAGATTTTGGGGGGAGGGAAGCAAGTTCTGTCCAAGATTCATGAGCGCCTTTTCCTTTAGTCATTCTCAGATAAGTTTTCAATGGGTTCACAGGGAGGGGAAATGTCTTCTGGAATCACGTATTCGTTTGTTCATACATTCAGTAAATATAATGAATTGATGTTATATATAAGACAGTGCTTATGATGATTTAAGGTATATAAAAGTGACAAAAACAAAACCGCAGATTTTGGATATTTGTAACGTCGTTTGAAAGGTAGGACTCTTGGGCAGGTATCTTACAACTCAAGCCAATTAAGAGCTAAATGCTTTATGGCTGGTGGAAAAGAAATCTTTGCTAGTAGGAGAGGCAAGAAGAGAGAGCTTCTCTAGCTGGCCTGGTTTCTATGGGCTTTTGTACAAACCAGAACCCCAGTCTTCACCTTCCAAAGTGACTAAAGTTAGAGTTTGAACCATCAGCACATTAGAACAAGTCCAAATAGCTGAACAGCTGGAAAAGTGCCCACGGCAGCAACCACCTGCTGCCCTCTGAGATTTTTCACCCAACCATTTAGGGATTCAGCAGGACCTGCCATATTACAAAGCATCTTCACCTCCCAATTGAGCTAATTGGGCTAGAAGAGGGTTCCAAAACCAAGCTGAGACACTGTGCTTCTTTCTTCAGGATTTTCCTTTAAAGAGATGAGATCTCACTATGTTGCTTTGGCTGGAGTCAAAATCCTGGACTGAAGTGATCCTCTTGCCTCAGCCTTCCAGGTAGCTGGGACCAAAGGCATGCACCAAAGTGCCCAGTTTCCTGAGGGCTTTGGGTCTTAGGTCTGAGAGAGTGGAAAAGGCTTTTTGTGGCTGGACTATAGGATGTGTAATTTAAGAGCTGATGATAGCCAGGTTTCCAATAACTGGACCAAAGAAGTGAGGGAAGTAAGTCAACCCATGGCGGTGAGGGTGGGGGGGGTGGGAGGGTGGAACGAATGAGGCAGAGGCTGGGAAAGAAACATGAATGCAAGGTGTAATGAGTCCTGAAGGAATCGGGGGACCTGATTATAATAATTCTTAAACCCCAGGTGAATTCATGCTCTTGGGTTCCAAGAGATATTTCATTTTTTGTTTTGTTTTGTTTTGTTTTTGAGTTGAAGTCTCACTCTGTTGCCCAGACTGGAGTGCAGTGGCTGCTCCCGGCCACCGCAGCCTTGAACTGCTGGGCTCCGGCGATCCTTCTGCCTCAGCCTTCCAAGTAGCCGGAATTACAGGCACGTGCTACCACGCCTGGCTGATTTTTTGATTTATTGTAGAGATGAGGTCTTGCTGCCCAGGCAGGTCTCGAACCCTCGGGCTCAGGCAATCCACTCACCTCAGCCTCCCAAAGGCGCGGGATTATAGGCTGAGCCACCGAGCCCGGATCCAGGAGATATTTCAATGTTCTTGCAATATATCCACCCTTTTGAATAAACTAACTTGAGTTAGGTTGGGTGTCTGTCACCTGTGTTACAGAGTGTTAAATTGATTGAGATACACTAGACCACATGTAGAATTTGTAAAAAATATTATCTGAAAATCAATTATCACAACTCTCAAACTTCCTCATCTACAATGAAGAAATCATATAGTGTCAATCTGTTGGAAACTAAGAGAGGATTTCAGAAAGAATGCCTCTGGAAAGAGCCGTGCTGAGAGCTCCCCTTCTCCAGAAGAGAGAAAGGTGAGGTACTTTCCCTTCACCTCAAAGTCAGGAGAAAGCATCCCTTAGAGAGTTTGATGTTGTTCCTTGCAGTTAGGAGGACCCAAAAAGCTGGTGTCTGACTCCTGCCCGTGAAACCTCAAAGGCAAGAGGGCCTGGCAGGACAGCTGCTTCAGTTGGGAAGCTAGGGAGAGTTGCTGCTGTATTGACACTTGTCTGTACTCTTGGGGTTTGTCTGAACAAAAGAGCCAGGAGTGTTTTTTTATGGACCATATAGGCATTGGTGGGAGAGAGAACTGACCTAAATCCAATGTATGAATAGTGTTCCCCTGGGCAGACTGATTGCTCTGGAAATCCAGTAGGGAGAATCTATGCAGAGTGGGCTTTCAGAAAAACCAGGGCCTGGAAGGGCAAGGCCAAGAGGAAGGCAATGTGGTGCTAGAGACATGGGTAAAGCTGTCTGTTTCCCAGTGGGGTCTCTGACAAGCCATGAAAGCAGCCATGAAAGGTAAGACAACTTTAGACATCTGTCAGGCCCAGCACTCTTGATGCCATTTTACTTCAAGTAAAAGTTTTCCCATTCTTTTCACCTCTCCTCCCTCCCATGGCTCCAACTCTAGAAGGATCAGACACAGTTGAGCAGAGGGCAAGTGACTGGGAAAGGAAGGGGAAGCTGATGTCATCCCCTTTACTCCATACTATGGGCCTGCCTGTGCCAACTGAAGCTGGGGTACGGGGGAGAAGGGTTGTCTTTAGTGACAGAGACAATGTCATGTGTTCACCAATTTCTCCTCATGTTTCTTCTTTCAGAAGCCTATTTCCCAGTGCCCTGAAATTCGGTGGGACAACATAATGAGTTCTGGGGAAGAATACGTGATTGGAAGTGCTGTGTGTCATATCCAGACTGAGGCATAGGAAGGCCCATGTGTGATCCTCTGGGCTCTCTCTGTCCCTGCTTCCCAGAGCATGAAGGCATGTGCTGGTAATAGCCACAATAGCCACATTTGAACCACAAGATCAAATGGACCTGGATCGCTGAGTCACCATGTGGAGGACAGCTGCCTGGAAGAGTCTTCTGACCTTCAGTGGACTCTGAATGAGTGAGAAGTAAAATTTATGCATTATTCACTGAGATTTTAAGGTTCTTTGTTAGCACAGTATAGACCTATAGTATGCTGATTAATGTTTCTTTGCATAACAATCAATGTGTTGATTATTTTATTGAACTGAACATTTTAAATTATTGATTTGAGGTGCTATATTGATGGGTTAAATGACTTATATTCTCTAAGAGTGAGCAGCAAAGTTGGAGTTTTTACCCAGTGTCAAGGAACAGAACAAGTTTCTGAATATGTTTAAAGGGCAGTAGTGAACAAAAAAATTTTTCTTTTGAATGCATCTCATGGGTCCTGTTTATTCAACACATTGGTTACAGTTGCAAAGGGAATAATAATCCTTGCCTCATAGAGTTGCTGTAAATTGAAAACAACTTGGCATATGTTAGGTGCTTAGTAAAAGTCAATTTCTTTCTAGGAGAATGAGTGGGAAGTATGAAATTGTAGGTAAGAAGGCATGTAGGATGCAGATGAACAGATTAGCTAGCTTTACTCTGCTGGCTGAGGCAGGAATTGCCTCCAGGTCTGGGGGTTCTGGCGCTTTCCAGAGGTGTTGGGGGGAAAAAAAAGAATGAGTGGGGGAAAAAAGAATGAAAACCCTCTCAAGTTTAAAAAAAGAGGACTTTCTTTGCAGATTTAAAATAAGAAGGGATCCATGGAAGCAGACACTACTGACTGGGTGATCTTAGGCGAATACTCAGGCTTTTCAGCCTCAGTTAACACACCTGAACTCTATGGCACTTCAGGCCCTCTGTGGTTCTAGTATCCACTAAGGACAAGACAAGTCTCAGGAGTAGAAAGGGGCCTGAGGAGTGCTGTTTCCTTAGGCACATGGGGTGAACCCATCTGAGTGGGATAGATGGACTGGAGGAATCTATGACTTCAGGCTTCACCCATCCAGGCCCAGCAATTGGGTTAGGGTTGGGGTTAAGATTAGGATCAGGGTCAGGGTCAGGGTCACGGTCAGGGCCAGGGTTAGAGTTAAGCTTAGGGCTAGGGGTTAGGGTCAGGGTCAGGGTTAGGATTCATTTCCTAAACCCAAGCTGCTTTCTTGAAATGTCACCAGAAAAGCACATGTCCCTATAGCTGGGGCAGTGCAGTCCTCCAAGATCCCTAGGCCTCACCATAAAGCCAGCACAGGCCCCAAACTGTGTGTGCGAATATAGCACACATATTTATCCTGTCCATAAAACACAATGACAAGCTGCCCACTGGAGCCAGGCCCCCATGGTCTTGTAAAGTGAAGACTGGCTAATTACAGCAGGTGTCTCTTGGGGCCTGGGCTCAGGGCCCCACCTGGGGTAGTCTTGTTCAAAACAGACCCAGCTGTGGAGAAGTATTTGCTACAACTGCAAAGAACAGATTCTATTTCAGGCCTGTGGTGTGTGTATTTCTTACCGACTCCTTTTCAAAGCCAAATCAATATCAGGCCAACTTGGAGATTTCCAGGGATATAAACCCTGGGCTGAGAGGGAGCAGAAGGCCTTTGCTGTGGGATCAGTGGAGCAGAGCCCTTCGGGAGGCCCTGGTCTTAGCTGATGTAAGAGCTTACCATGCTGGTGATAAAAGCAGAAATGTTAGACTGTTCCCTGCTGTTTGGATCTCAGCCTCTCTGCGACAGGGGCTTTCACGAGGCTGTCTCACTTGCTGGGGTTGGGGCGGGTATGTGTGGTGTGGTCTTCCTGGTACACACACCTTGAAGTGGGAGAAGAAGCCTGCTCCCTTCCTCCCATATGGGGTGCTGCTCAGAGCAGAACTTTCCACTGGTTTCTAAGAACACCCCTCCAGAGAGACTTCTACCCACCCAGCGATAAGGGAGAGTTTTCATCAGGACTGACAATGTCTAGGTGACGTAGGCTCCTGCCATCTGATTCAGGGTCAACCCACCAGATGAAAAACCATGTTTTGTTAGTCTCCCAAGTCGCCTGAAATCCAGCTACAACTCATTCCTCTGGACCTCTGTGGACCCAGAGTCCTGAGCCAGTGGCAACACTTGGCTCAGGGTGATTGACTCGTCAGATCTCTTTCTCTTTCATTCAACATGACCCCCCCTAAGGATCATGCCCTACAACAAGCCTGGTGCTGTCCAGGGATTCATGGAAGAAGAGGGTGGGGAGACGTGACCCCAGCCCTCAGTGCCTGCAGGATCACAAGGTGGTGTCATGTAAGGGGCTCAGTTAACAGAGCCGGCAGACAGAAATGGACCACCAGAACCTTGGTCCATTTCATCACCCTGAGTGGGCCTAACCTGAATGACTCCAAGCTGACCTGGATGAGCTCCCAGTTCTTTGGTTAATCCCAGTGCCCTGGTTGATCTCAGCCTATGAGGACTTGGGGCTCAGACACAGATCCTGGGCCAAGGCAGGAGAGAGGAACAAGGAGGTGGCTGCTAGAGACCCTATATTCTTGTTCTGAGACTCTCTAGTTACCTCCCCCGCTAGCAAGCCTATCAGGGGGTCATGGCAACAGACAGGAGGCATAGGGTGGGCCTCTTGTCTCTCTGTCCCTTGGTCTCTTCTGTCACCAAGGAATGGGAAGGGAGGCTCCCGGTCCCAGTGCATACATGCTGCTGCAGAAACTGCCTAGAGCCCCCTTTCTTGGGGGAAACAAGGTCAGGAACCTCTCCTGGCCAAAGCCCCCCTCTCCCAGGGCAGATTTTACCAGAGTCGACTTGTTATTAATGATGTTCTAAAAGCAGCAAGTTTGTGGCCAGGAGAAATCAATTGGCCAGAAATGTGACAAAAGGGGAAATACTCTACAGCATATGAATGTATGAATTATTGATGCTTTCAGTTTGAGGCTTTCAGACACCAGCGCCCAGCTGTAAACAGCAAAGTGCACTCTCTTCCTGCACCGCCCACCCACTCCCACCCCCACCCCAGTTTGGAGCTTTGGGAAGGTTTGCCCTGAAAACAGCTTTGAGCTGGCTGCCAGGGAGGCACCTGGACAAGGGGAGGGAGGAGACAGGATGTCCAACTCTTTGAAGCCCCCCATTCCGGGATCTGGAGCCCCGCCCCTCCCCGACCTCAGCTTCCCCGAGTGACCCTCCAATTTCCACTCCACTGCCCTGACAGGCCACGGCCATTTTCAGGTTTAGGGACTGCAATCTGCTTCTTTCTTCCTTTTTCGAGAGGCTTAAAATTTCTGAGCATCACCTGATCTTTATATGGAAAAAGGAAGAAAAAAGAATCCTCAGCTACAAACAAAAAACAAATCCTACTCTTTTAATCTATAGACCATTATCTTCTCAATTCAAGCTTTAAGATTCAGGGCTAATCTATGATGCTAATAGTTCCTGAAGGATATATTCCGAGATCTGCTGTGGTCTGAAAATCATTTTTCTACAGGCTCTGGGGGTCATCTCCCACTCTGCTCTCCTCTCCTGCCTTTCAAGCCTCTGGTTTTCGCTAGCTACTGCTACTGCTCATAGCTCTGTAAATAATCCCATTGCCCCACAAATGCTGACTCTCTCTAAGAGGATCTACTAAATCCTGATTATGAATTCATGTCCCTACTTCTAACCAGCCCACTCACCCCTCCTGCCTTGTCCCTGCCTGGTGGAGATGTGTATGGGAAAGCTCCGTCACAGGCTGACAACTCGAGCACATGAATGAACACATTTCCTGCCTACAGGATAGAATTTCACTTGGAAATTGTCCCCAGCCTCGGTCAGTGCATCAGGTCCACGGCCCATGTCAGGACCCTTGAAGAGAGAAGAGGGAACAGCTGTTATGCAGATGAAATGCTACTTGCTGTCAGTGACTTTCCTTCGTAGTTAACCCTTTCCCTGCTGGTCCCTCGCCTTTGTAAGGTACACTCCTAGTGACCGGAGAGTTACTGGATTTTAACCAGCCCATAAACAGCCCGAGGCAAAGACATCTGATTTCTGAGCATCAGCTGGAATGAATTCCCCGTTCAGGCTCAGTGCTCACTTCTTTGGAATGTCTCGCTGCATCCCCATCCGTGAGGACTGATCCCAGAGAGGCTAAGTCAGGTGGACCTGGGTAGAGGCACGCAGACCCCTTGTGAGGACCCTATGGGTGGGAATGCCTGCAGACCCTCCCGGGAAAGGCCTAAGGAGGTAGGAGAGGAAGCCTAGTCTCTGGGTCGTTTCCCCAATCATAGGGAAGGCTGGGCCAAGGAAAGAAAGTAGAAATAGAAGCCAGGTCATGTGCTGAGGGCAGAGGGAGCTGAAGACTTCCCTCATCTTCATACTGCTCTCTATGGAGTCTGGCTACTTCTCTGGCCCTCCTGGGAATGGCTGTCTTCTCTCTTTGCCACCTCTGGTTTCTGTTCAATGAAACACGGAGCAAAGAGGCCCATAAGTGCCAGCTTCCACCAGACTTGTACCCAATTATTCCAGCTCAGAGCTAACTCTTGGGGCTTTTTCAACTCCGGCTTGTCTCAGCTTCCCCTTGAGGTTAACATGGGTGAAGAGAGGGTAAGGTCACACCAAAGACAAGTTTAGACTACTCTAGACCGGAGTGTTGTTACCTGCACAAAGCCACAATGCTACCAGCCAGACCCTACGGCAGTGAGCTAGCCCACCTGTAGCACCACCTGCCAGCTCCTTGCTCCCCCAACTGTCCCCACCCATGAGTGTTCAGAGCCCTCCATCCCAGAACCTGCCGTGGTCCCACATCACTGTCCAACCTGCTGATTACCTGCTGGGGAAGCTGCTGCATGGCTGGGTCTCAGGGCCCTTGGGGATGCAAGGGCAGCTGTAAACAATCCTGCAATTTGCCTGTAAAGTGCCCATGTGGCAACTTTCCTGACACCAGCATCACACCCCTCACTGCAGCCTCAAGAGTGAAAAGCACACAGGCTCTTAACCTCATCACAGGTCCCACTTGCCTGGACTAATAACACATCATTAATTGCTTGGCAAAAGTTGCCATGGCCGGTGGGTGCCACCCACGAATCCTTAAGCCTGACGAATCAAGCTTTAGGCACAGATTCTATGTGGCCTGACAGGCCACCTCCATGGAAGCAAAGAGGAGGAGGATGGGGGTCCAGGAAGGTGGTGTAGGGATGACCCAGCATTAGCTTTATCAGGGGAAGGGGGCAGGGTGCCAATGGACCTGAACCCCTATTCTGGCTGTGCACCTGCATGCATAACTGCAAATGGACCTGAACCCCTATCCTGGCTGTGCACCTGCCCGCATAAGGTGACTTTGGGCAAGGTTCTTAGCCTCTCTAGAATCGGTTTTTCTCACTGTAAAACAGGAATAATAAACCCTTTCTTATACACTTGTGAAGATTAAAGATAATGTGTCCAGTACGTAATGGATTTTCAATAAATGTTAATTTACCTTTCCGTCCCTCCCAACCCGATGTGGTGGTTCTAAGTGGGGTAACGATACTCAATCAATATCCTTCCATCCAATCAGAAGGTTTTCACATGCACTATGTCTTTAAACAGCCATTAGAAGTCAACTCCCCCAGCCATTTTCCAGGGCTTGATTGCCGGCTGAGTTCTTTCTTTTAGGTGGTTTTTGAGCCCCTGCTTGAACACCTCTAGGGACAGTGATCTCATTAGCTCCCAAGATAGCCCATTATTTTTAGATAGTGCTGTCTGTTTGAAGGTTCTTTCAATTGACCTGAAACCCACTTACCTGAAACTTTCACCTAGGTGTGTCAATTCCCTCTCCATGAGCACCTGGAGGTGTTTTTTTTTTTTTATTTTTAAAACTGATTTGATTCAATATTCTTAATTGGCAAATGAAAATATTTGTTGTGTAAAACACGATGTTTTGATATACAAGGGAACCCCAAAAAACCCGGAATTATATTTTGGAAGATTAGTCCCTTGTAATACAAGCTTCCCCTGCCAGGTAAGTATTCTAGGAGCCCATCAGCATCAGCCATTGCCGTGAGAGGCTGCATTTGAGCTTGGGGAATTTTTTTGGAGATTCTTTCAACGTGTTTTCCCATTTCACAGTATGTTATTTACAAGCACACCTTGTAAATAACAGTGAGCTGAGTGTTCAGCAGTTTTTTTGTTGTTGTTGTTACCAAGAATGACATGACCTCCATTCCTCATGCTCCTTAGTCACCAGATCTAGACTTTTTTGTTTGTTTCCCTGGATGGAAAAAGTCTTCAAAGGGAAATGCTTTGCAAATGTGGAAGAGGTGAAACAAAAAACAGCAGAAACACTAAAAGGCATCCAAATTGATGAGTTCAAAACTATTCTGAGCAATGGAAAAAAGCATCCCAATAGGTGTATTGCATCAAACGGAAGGTACTTTGAAGGTGACTGAAGTTTAAACATGTAAGAATAAGTACACAATTTTATAATTAAATTCCAGATTTTTTGAGGTCCCTCTTGTATATGCATTACCTTACATACTTACTTTTTACTTTTTTGTGTGTGATAAGAACACTTAAAATCTACCCTTTGTCGCTCACCCCTGACCAGCAGGAAGGAGGCAACAACAACGTGTTCTTCTCAAAGCGGTTTATTCAGCCTTTACACCATGCCAGCTTCTTCTTCTTTCTTCTAGCTTCTTCTTCTTCTTCTAGCTTCTTCTTCTTTCTTCCCCGTTGTCCCGTACTTATATCCCTTGGTCTCCACCCACAAGTCCCGTACCAGCGTGTCAGCAGTTCATAGGCTCTGCAGCGTTGCACTTGCGCGGTGCGCAGTGAAGGAGGGCCCCGCGGTATATCATGCGCCTAATCATGGGACTTGGCAGAGGTCCCGGGCGCCATCTTGGCTCAGGCCGCGCTCTCCACATCTCCCCCTTTTTTGTTTTATGAACGAGAGAATGCCTGTCTTAGGTTGTCCCTTGCGGAAACGTTCCTTACCCGTCATTGGGAATACAAGCAGCGCTGGCCTGTCCCCTGTCTTAGGTTGGTAACGTTCCCAGGGGATCTTACCCGTCTTTGGCTACTTCCCTAGCAGTCCAATCCACACTTGGGGAGATCGACCAGCCTCCATGGCTGCAAGAGCCTACACCACGAGGGCCTGCTCCTTCTTGTGCTGTTGCCGAGCATTACACATGCACCGGACAAAAGGGAGGCATAGAAGTACAAGACAGATCCAAGACCCGCAAGTCCTGCCATTCCTTTACATGAGATGCAATTGTGGTGACCCATCCCATGAGTCCTTTAACCAGCTTAGTATCTACTCGGGTGGAATTGATGATTACGATGGGTGTACGTAGTTCTCCAAGCAGCTTATCAAAGTTCTCTGACCAATTACCTGTAAGATAGCTGGAAAGGTTACGGGATAGTGCCGCAGCGTGGCTGTAGTTGTTAAAAGGCACATTAGTAACGCAGAGCCCAGGGTAGCTCCATTGGCATCCAATACGAGCTAACTGCAGGGCAATATCAACCTGTTCTTGAACAAGGTCGACCCTTTGATTTAAGATAAGAATGCCTGCCTTTAGGGTGCTATCTATGCTTCTCTGGGTATCCAGGGCTTGGGCCACAGCAGAAGACAAGTTGTTAACAGCCTCCGCCGTTTGAATGGTGGTGGTTAGAGAAATGGCCGCAGTGGTTGCTGCCGCCGTGGCAATGGCAATAGCACTAACAATAGCTGCGATAATTCCGAAATCCCTTTTTTGCCTAAACAAAGCCATAGCTGAGGGGGCCTCTACTGCCCAGGGCACAAAACGCGGTACCCAGGTTACTATAGCTAAAGGATGGGTGGACGTGTTCCAGCACCTGGAATAACTACAAAAAGCAAGCTGGATACTATTATTGCTAGCAGTATCGTTACAAACAATAAACAAAAATGGGGGCCAAACACACACTGGCGTTGGC